>NC_143559.1:63712857-64018571 GCF_054136105.1 Typopeltis vanoorti
GCCCTATTAAATAAATAGCCTAATATGATATGTATAAGTTACCATCTATGATTATGTAGTTAAATTTATAATGCATGTATGCAAGTGGCACATCAACAACGTCGATATTTAAAAAAAAAAAAAAGAAGATGTTTGACACACCTGGGTAAAAAAGGTTCGCCATCACTGGTATAGACGAAGCCCTTTGGTTCGAAAGAATTGGGTTAGATTACCGTCTATGACGTGGGGAACCTTTATCTGATCTCTTTCAACTAAAGGTGAGTTAACCGGTCTCATACGGTGGTCGAAGTTTTTGCTCCCGAAAACTTGAATTTTTCATCCCTCAAAACCACACACAAATCTACAGTCATTGAACACTTCGGAGAATGATAGTATCCTGCACTGGCTCCCATAAGTTCTAATGTAAAATGTAAAAGTTAAAACGTAAGTTCTAAATGTATAAAAATCTCAAAGAAAAATTATAAATGTACGAAGTTGAACAACAACTAGATTTCTTTGTTTTATATTTACGGCCGAATCAACTAAAGCTATGAGGTCAGTGTTGGTAAATCACGTATGTTATTCTGGCCGTTTTTCCTGTTTTGCGGTATGAAAACAACAATTTGAAGAAAATAAATCACTAAAAAAATACTTTCAGACCAGAAAAGTTTCAGCAACTTTTTTTTTTTTTACAAAAATCGGTTATAAAAAAAAAATAAAAAAAATTGTCCATTAGTCCAGGATATTTGCAAATATTGATGCGAAGATAGTAATATGATTAGTGGTATTTCCTCGTGTATTCTGCTTTCACCATTTTTTGTTGTTGTTGTTGTGTTATGTCCATGGAATTTCAACTTCCTATCCACAATTTTCTCAAGATCCTTTGCGACTTCTACTTGCTGTAGCACAAAGCCGTGCCAATATGGCACATATAATTACTTAAATTGTCTGACTTAAATGTCGATGTATGTACACATTTAAGTTAGACATTAGCATTTCAAGGAGAGAGCTGTGAAACTTTACCGGTAATTTTCCACTTCTCGGATGCAGCACCCCCCCCCCATGCACAACCCTTCGATATATATATTAGGTAACCAGTTACCTATCCGATCACATAACTGATTGTACACATCCATTTCTAGCAATTTATATACTGTACTAATCTAGTATGTAGCAAGCTGTAAAATGTCTTTGCAGACTTCAGAAATATCCAATAAATGTATTTTCCCTTGTCCACCATTGTTGGCATCTTATTATAAAATTATTATTATTATTATTATTATTATTTCGGGCGACTCCAGGAGTCCTTAGACTCATCGAGGGAGGCCCTAAACATCATGTCCACACAACTATGCGATTACATTCTCACAGTATCTATCATACCTTGCCTTGAACTCGTTCACCGTCATAGCACCCACAACAGACTCTGGAAGCTTATTCCACTCATTCACCACTCTAAAAGTAAAGAACCCAGCTCCAACACCCTTACTAACCACACTCTTTCCCAGCTTCCATCGATGTCCCCTAGTTCTCCCACCACCAGTCCTGATCTCAAAAATATCCTCTGAATTAATCCTATAGAAACCCTTCAGCAATTTGAATGTCTCAATCATATCTCCTCTTTTCCGCCTATCAACCAATTTCTGCAACCCACAAATCTTCAACCTGTTCTCATAGGGCTCATTCCATAGACCTGCTATCATCTTGGTCACTCGCCTCTGGATCCTCTCCACCTCCTCCCCATCAAGAAGAAATCTATGTGACCAAAGCTGGGAACAATAGTCGAGATGAGGTCTTATCAAGGCTCGGTACAGAGGTACAATAACTTGCTTGTCTCTGCTCGTCAAGGTATTTTTCAACAACCAAGTGAGTTGATGAGCTGATTTAGTTACTTTTGCAATGTAGTTAGATTACTGAAAGGAGACATCCCCTTTAACCCAGTATTGAGCTCTGTGTGGAATCTTTTTCCATGTAGTAGCCAATACTGTGACCTCTTCCCAGAAAGGAAAAGGTCTGTAATTTGATGGCTCATTTTTGCCTCACCTTTATGTAAAGATGGATCCCTGTCCTCATTTCACTCATTTCGGGATCCTTCCCGACCTCTCTTGAAATAAACAAGGTTATTGACATTTCTTAGTACACATCAGGATTACTTAATAATGTGTACTCGTAAATGTTGTACTTATACTCTTAAATATTCGTATATATTTAGGAAGCTATTCTTTGGATTCCTAAATATATATAGCAGTATAATAATAGTGGTAAACAGCACATAATACATGTCCTGTTTACTACTTCCATTACGATACTTTTTCCATAGTCTTTTCTTCTCAGATGCTTGCTTAATTTTCTTTATTCGTCCATTTCTTCTGTTTAATCGTTTTAGATCTCGTTTTAGATCTGTTTACCGCGACACCTCGAAAAAACAAGCAAACCGACTAGAAGAAGATAACACAATTAAGACATAATATCTTGCCCTCATAGCTTTAGCTGCTTCGGTCGTAATTCCAGGACAACTCAACTATCTCGACTTCTCATCAAAGTTCCTCTTTCCTTGGTACTACTGCAGGCTATTGTAACCAAATATTCTCTTTCTCGATCTTCAAAAGTCAATGGAAATGAAAATAGATGCAGCTATGCAATATGTCCTATAAAGGAGACTAACAGTTAAGCATCTTCCCTGAGTCCATAAGCCGATGTTCCTCGAGAAGACTGGTTTCCTCATCTTGTCCCGTCAGATCCTAGAAAATATTTGTCTTTAGAAATGCGAAAAGCTGCTTGTGGCTTTTCGCATTTCTAAAGACAAATATTTTCCTTAAGTGTTTTCAGTACAGACAGACTTGCATGCCTTGAATATCCATGGAAGAGTTGCAGAAAGCTTTGTTAACAACAGTGAACATACGTCGCAAATTGCATAGATCAGGGTAAGAGAACCCGGACCGTGAAATAATGGCAATCAGTCAGTGGAGGAAGGAGTCACTCTCTTTCGGTTTGATATTGGAGAGCCGCTTTTTGAGTGTGGTGTCTCGTCGATACTTTCTATGTTGTGACATTGTAATGATGTAGGATTGATTCTCGTGGTATGGGTTTTTATTATGGTACAGGCCTAAAATCCTTTAAACGACCTTTAACATGATAACGTCATACGTCCTGAACACGTGCTTTTTGCGAATATAGCATCGGATACCATCATCTACTAGTTTCGTAAACCTTTTTGTAACCAGAAATTAGTAGAAAGTCTTTCACGGCAACTGATTACCACTAAATTCATAATTAATATCTATACAAACACGCGCATGCATCCTATGAGTTTGAGGAGATTTCGGTATCTTGAATCTAAGTATTTAATTTTTAGAATAAAAATTAGATGAAATATCTGACCTCGTTTTTATTTCTAAAATAAAATTCCCACCTTTCTTCTGTCCCAGGATCGATCAGGAGCAGAAGAAAAGTGTAATCCTGGATTAAGGATCTTAATATGTACCTTAGATAAGGAGCATATACGAGGAAATCCGATCAGGAAAACCACTACAATGGAATAACCAACCAGCAGTACATACAGTATATCGTTTAAAGACAAAGCGATCACGTGAGTGGGGTTGAAAGTATTCATTCGTTTCGTCATTTGTGTAATTTAGTATAAGTTTATTTTCACTAACTTGAATTCCCATATTCTATGGCAGCATTTTTTAACATGGAATAATTTCAAATAAGTAACATTTACACTATAAATAGCCTTTTCAAATAAGTTTAAGCTTATTTTAAAGTCGAAGGATTCAAAAAGAATGGGAAAATTTTACATTACTTAATAAATACTATTCAAAATTTTAAACATTCAAGTACCACTCTCCGATAATGTCAGCACATCCTTGGATAGAACTTTTCAACTAATACCAAGGATAGCCTCGGTAGGTTATCGGAAAGTTCAACGGATGATAGGTCAATCATCTGTTGCGCGCGAGTGTGGGGCTTTTTATCATCGTTGCCTATGTATAATACTATTCCTAATCCTGTGGCCTCCTCTTTTGAGAGAGTTGCAGCTGATTTAGTTACAATATCAGGGAGATATGAAACAAGGTGGTTTCTCGTTACCTTCCTTGCCGTAAGTATATTTATGACTGTAGCCATGCGTGTTCCCGAGTTACCAAGAGAAAAAAAATCTCCATCTCCGTATGAGACCGGTTAACTCACCTTTAGTCAAAAAAGACCAAATAAAGGTTCCTCACGTCATGAACGGGAATCGAATCCAGGTCTTTTCGGCCAAAGGGCATCGGTTATACCGACTGAGCTATGCAGGCTCCCCTATGTATAATACGTATCCTTAATTCGAATCTTGAGAAAATAATTATTATTATAACAATAAGCCCTGAAAACATCAAAAAAAAAAAAAAACGCGACGTAAGTTACAGGTTTTCAAGTGACTATTTTAAGTATTGGCAGTGTGTATTGTGCAGACAGACAGTAAAATCAATACGGATAGTTTGAAATTTCAAGTGTCTCGCACAGTAATTTTAAACGTCTCGTGTCGTTTTGTTTGCTAACAGCATGTGCGGAATGTTCAGCACCTCCGCTTTGACCGGCTGACGAGATATCTCGCGAGTAGTATCTGGCGAATGTGACGTCATACACTGGAACACCCGGGAACTACACTTGCTGTATACTACACCTGCAGTATAAACAATTAAATTTTCCCGCCTGGTAAACAACCTCTAGTTCACTATATGTTCACTAGGTGGCGAAGTCTGAATAACATTCCATAGCGATGGTTAAAAATTGACTTTCATTTACTTCCGGTGCGTTTTTAATGTAATGTAATCTTATACTTTTAAGATTTTGTGCATTATATATCAATGGATACTACACATCCCATTTTATAACTCGTCTCAGTTAACTACAGTATTCATCTATGTATAAACGAGAGAATAAGAATGTAGTGCGTTTATACATAGATGAACACAGTATTTAAATATGGTCAATCCGCATATATTATAATCATTACAGTAAATATAGTTGCTGACACGACCGTCATATCCCCACGAAGGAAATTTTGGGATGAAGAGGCTTGCTATTATCGTTACTAACTGCAACTTTTTATTTTAATCATGACGCGTTTTTCTTTTATTGGACATTCCAAGATGAAGGCCAATCAAAAGCGAAACACCTTTGCTCTCAAAAAAAGAAACTGAGATATCACTGACTAAATTGCTTAATCGAGTGAAGGGGCGGGGTAAGACTTGGAATAATTATTGGAAAGTGGGCACTGCACTGAGAAACAGATGTTGGAAAAGGGGAAGAGACACGAGCTTATCTAAGAGAAAATACAATGTCAGATTGATGAATGCATATATTCCACCGACCGAAGGGATCGTATAATGCTTGTGAAGTGAGTTTGGTGGGAAGGAAGGACTTATAATAAGGTAGATGGCTCGCATCTAAATGGATTTGGTGTCAGAAATCTTTCACTAAACACTGAAGAAAGTGTTCAGTGAAAGTTCGGAAGGAAGGTTGTGGGATGAGGGGGAGAGGGTTATTACAATTTATGTATACTAATGCCAGAAGTATTCGAAATAAGGTTGAGTTTTTCGCATTGGTTAGCACAACTTCCTGAAAAATTATAGGCATTAGTGAGACGTGGGTGACTGAGGATGATATGGTCATAGGAAGAGAATGCAAGGGATGTAGTATCTTTAAGGAGGACAGAAGGAACAGAACAGGGGGGGTAAGGATTTTGCTAATGATAGCAGAGGAATTAAAGCCAAAAAGGGTAGAAGGTACGACATCACAGGGACAGGGATTCAGAGGGCAGTTCATTTGAGGCTATCTGGTGCGAGATAGAGGCCCATAGGACTAAATATGTAATCGGTTGCTGTTATAATCCTGGCGGTATACGAGAGAATGGAGATGACAAGCACTCGCAAATTAGCACAATGGTT
This sequence comes from Typopeltis vanoorti, assembly GCF_054136105.1. Taxonomy (NCBI): domain Eukaryota; kingdom Metazoa; phylum Arthropoda; class Arachnida; order Uropygi; family Thelyphonidae; genus Typopeltis; species Typopeltis vanoorti. The sequence goes on from NC_143559.1 coordinate 63,718,770, forward strand.
ACACGTTGAGTAATTATTATGGGGGATTTCAACCATGGAGACATAGATTGGGAGGAGGAGTGGTCACAGGAATTCCTCAGCTCCCAAAATCATCTGAGGCAACATGTAATGAAGGGGACACGAGATTCAAGAGTGCTGGATCTGATTATTGCATCAGAGAACGTAACATAAACCAATCTAACTACGCTTCAGTCTTGACCTGGGAGATTGACAGACATGAGGAATTTTCTATTAAGTAGGGATATATGTGGAATTACAAAGCATGTGATTGTGACAAGCTGAGGAGTCAGCTTTCAGCACAGCCATAGCATAAGAATTTGGAGGAAAGAGAGAGAGAGCGAGAGATGTTGGTGGTGCGTGGGAGGTGGTCAAGGGGTATTTGAAGAAAGCAGTATCTGAATGTATACCTAGAATCAGAAGGATAAATCAGGTAGGAGTTAAATGGATGAACAACTTCATTAAGCAGGAGTTGCACACACACACAAAGGTTGTGGCGGGATAATGAAGAAAAAGGTGATCAGCATGTCTATGAACAGTATAAGGTGCAGGTAAGAAGGGTGACCAGTATGGTAAGGAAGGCTGAAGCTAATTATGAGAGAAAGCTAGCTGATAAAGCCAAAAGAAAACCCCTGAAGAATTTTTGTGTGGCAAGTAACAAACAGGAGGAATGACTACGGAAGAATGAGTTTTTAAAAATTGCTGATGATGAGGAGGTAACAGAGCCAAACAAACAGTTGAATTATTGAGTGAGCATTTTTCAGGGATTTACCATCTAGGTGGTGATATTGCAATGCCAGATGTGACATTGACTGCTAGGAGAATGGAGGTTGAAGAAATGGGAGTGCTTAAAATATTACAAACCTCATTACGAACACAGCAGCCATGGGATTAGATGGCATGTCGGCCCATGTATTACGAGAATATGCAAGGGAATTAGTAGTAGTAGAACTGTGTTAGTAGAACTAATCTCAGGTGATATGGTCACTTAAACATAATGGGAGAGGAAAGATTAGCAAAATGAGTGTTCTCTGCCAGGTTGGCAGGAAAGACCGAGAGGAAGACCAAGATATATGGCAATTGATACAGTAAAAAGTGCCTTAGAAATATAAGATCTGATGATGTTGGAGTCTTGACAGATAATAGATTGATTTGGAGGAAATGTTGATACGAAGTTAGTAATGATGTAAGCTCTTCATCTAGTACTATCATAACCAGGCCTGCCTAGTTGGCCGAGTGGATTGTGTATCTACTCTCCAGCCTAAAGGCTGCATCTTCGAATCCCTCCCTGGGCATAGATGTTTATGATTTGTCTGTGGAAATACCAGTGGTAGTCGACGGTAGATGGCATTGGTGTATTTGCGATCAGTTGGTGATTGAATGGTGTAGACGGAGTTGTTGAGCAGGTGCCCTCCTTCGATGAGTCCTGAGACTCCCTGGAGGTGTCATATAATAATAATAAATACAGTGCGAAGTACTCGCAAATGGTGCCCATGCAGCGAATCCAATCTCCTTCCTGCGTGTCACCAGAGATAATCTCCCCTTGCAGCGTACAAAATGCCACCTAGCAAGATATCAAAGTAAGGCAGCAGGATTATTCGCTAGTCTGTCAGGAAGCCTTCTGATTGGTTACCATTAGTTTCTGAGTGCCAATAGTGTCTTTTGGAATGCCCTTGAAGGGTGTCACCTGTAATGCATGTAAAAGGGGTGGGGGAAGATCATTGACTTTGCTCAGGATAAAACATGGATTTAAACAGCTACTTCTAGCCTTCAGTTATCAAGATGGTGGCTTTTCACGTAGGTATGAAATTCATCTACAGACCTAAAGAGAAATAGCATTTCTTCCCTACTTCGAAGAAACGCGTACTGCCCTTAAGTTGGTATGCTTTTTCTACTACACTTTTAGAGCTTTCACGAGAACCACCGCCAGAATAATCCAAAGTAACCCTCCATTGGATTGATTTTACTGGAAGAAGCTATATATCACATCATCATCATTAGGTGTTTAGGGGCAAGATAAACCATCTTTATCCTATTCAGCATTGATTGGGGAGAGGGAAGACAAACATATATGTATATATATATATACAGGGTGTTCGGGATAAATTTGACAGTTTCGTAAGGAAAAAGAAAATCTTTTTTGTATCTATTAAATTTAATGAATTGACAAAAAAACATTACAGGCAGAGTTAATTACAATACTATCAACAAGATTTACTCAAAATAACCACCATTAGCATCGATCACAGCTTCAATTCTGCTTCGGAACCTCGAACAAGCTGATGCTACAGTCTCCCTGGGAAGGGCCGCAAAAACTGTTTTAATTTTATCCATTAACTGGGCTTTTGTGTTACTGGAAGTGCGATTGGTGTCTTTTTCAACTGCGCCCCATACAAAATAATCCATGGGGTTAAGGTCTGGGGAGTTTGGAGGCCAAACATTTGGACTGGTGAAGTCGTAGAAATTTTCAGACAACCATTTTTGACTTTTCCCAGAGGTGTGGCAAGGGGCCGAATCCTGCTGCCATACATACGGCCTACCATTGGCTACCCTTGTTATCCAGGGCTTGACTACAGTTAGCAACTCCACGAACAAAGCCCGAATTCCAATGCCAGGGTTCTTCAACACCTGTTCCTGCAGATTTGCGAGGAATTCTGCTGTACGAACGCAATCAGATCGTCTGCTAGGGATCTTTCTTCTTGCTACATCCTCGTAGTCACCATTGCAAGTCTCTAGTTCATGCCTGATTGTTTTTACTGTATTCAGGGAGCATTGGGCAGCAGTTGTAATATCCTTATTTTGATGGCGGGCACGAATCATCATGATACAAGTTATTCTCTTCCATGATTCAGGTGGGTTCCAGCTATCCATCCTTTCTGACATCTTGTATATGAATGAAGAAGGGTCCAAACTTTTAAATGAAGAGAAGTGTGTGTGTTAATACATGTAACTTACGGAAAAATATAATTAATTATAAATATGTCAAATTTATCCCGAACACCCTGTATATATAAAAAGAGAGCGAGAGAAAGAGAAACATTACTGCGTAACGTATTACATTCAGAACCAGAATCTCGCTTATTGTTATTAGATGGACTATTGAGAGCTGGTTATCACACAATATAATAGCCTCTTCCAGCCAAGTCATCAGCATTGTGACTTTCTGTGGTGTGGCCTGTTTCATATAGGGGCTCTATCGAGGCAAGTATTGTAGCCTTAAAAGTATACCTTCATAGTTGAAGGAAATCCCATCTAGACTTCTAGGTCGTATGTCTCTCTCTACCTGGTGAAACATAACCGCTTTGCTTATTGGAGGTATGACCGTTGTCATGTTTTGTCTCTAGAGTAGGGGGTTTCTTCCTATATACTGTGAGTGATGAATCTCTATCTCTCTCTACGCCATATTTATTTATCCAGGGAGCAACTTTTCCCATTCGAGGTGTCAGCAGCAAACCAATTCCCGCATGCTAGTGAGACTAAATGTGTTCATCACTCTTCAGGGGCTTCCCAATCAAGTTGTCAAGTTGTGAATAATTTTGCTGCTGCTTATCTTGCCGCATTGAGCCTGAAGGGAGTCTGAGTACAACAGCTTGCAGAGGGTGCCATCGGGTGGGGGAACACATCCGATGGCACCCTCTGAAGGTGCCATTGGACGTGGCACATTCAGAGGGTGCCTGAAAACATCCTGTGTGGGAGTGATCCCAAGTCCTTCTTTCTACTGCATGCCTATCCTTTTAAATTTTCTCATTATTAAACTTGTAACTATGATTGGCATCATGAAAAAAATCTAGAGTTATTGCGATTAAAAAATCTCCCATAAAAATCTAAAAATAGCAAAAAAAAAACCTAAAAAATCACAAAAAAACAAAAACTCAACATAACTAAAAGAACTCATTATCTCCAACATCCAAAGCCTTAATTCCAACATAAACGATGTGCACCACTTACAGGCATCCAAACCTGGTATGCTATTCATCATCAAACCACAGCTGACATCCTCTGCAACATCTCACCTCAACTTTCCTCGTGACATGTCTTTCACAAAAAGAGCGGGACCCCGTATATTTTTCAGATCTGATATCCTAAGCCAGAATGAGATGGGAATTCAGAACTGGAATGAAAAAGCTCAAGACAGAAAGGAATGGAAAAAGCTGGTGTATGCAGCTAAAAATGTTAAAAGTTCAAATAGGTAAAGAATAAGAAGATATCCTAGGCCAAAGACTATCGTACCTGAAATCCCTTTTATATGATCTGCTCTGGCTCAAGATTTCCTTGCCTCTCTTTGTTGCATTAATTTGCTATCCCTACTGTTCTAACGCCGACGACTAAAGCCTAAAGATCACATACAATCCAATGACTTTAAAGTTAGATAATCATCCTTGGTGATTTCATTGTCCACAGAGACTGGCTTCCCTTCTCCAACTTGCAAGACATTTCCGGAAAAGAAGTTGAACTGTTTGCTATTAGTTATGATTTTGCACAAATTGTTCGCCAATCTGCCAGAATTCCAGCTATGTCCAACTCCAACATCATTCTCCAACTCCTCAGACCTTTTCATAACTAGCTCCCCCTCCAAATACACCACTGATGTTAGCAAGTCTGGCGATCACCTTGTCGATATATCATTTTCTACAGATTGTCCTTCTCCCAGTCACACATGTTGTGGCACTAATATGGAACTAATTGAGATGACCTTCGGGACTGTGTGCCTTGTTCCCATGGACTGATTACTGCCTTCTGCTCCTGGGATCCTTGCGCCTGCTTTGATCTAATAATTGAAATTATTCTTTGCTTTTATTCTCCATTCCATTCAAAGCCCTTGACCCTGTTCAAAACCTGGTTGTCCAATAATTGCGTCCAAACCAAATATTCAGCATATCCAGTGGCTTAAGTCAAAAAACCAGCTGCTCACTCAGCATATGCTATAGCACTTAACTGAAAAAAAAAAAAAAAAATCAAATCCAAAGCTGATTTTGTAAGAGCCAAATGCACTAAGCTTCTTTCCTTTCCAAATGGTATTCCAGCCTTCTGAACCTTTATCCTTTACCAAGGCCATTGGCCAAATTCTGTCCTTCCACATCTCTCATATCCTGATGGTATAATGGTGACATCTCCAAAAGACAAGGCAGACCTCTTAGGATCAGTTTTTCTTCCAACTCTCGTATAAACGATTAAGACATCTGCTATTTCACAACTGTCCCCAGTATGCATGCCTCTTCTGAAATTTCAACAAGACAGAAAATTGCTCAGTAACCTTCATACCAATATATCTCTTGGTCCAGATTTATTCCTTCCGTTGTATTGAACGCTTGCTCTCCAGAACTTGCATCTTATATCATCTCTTCAAACTCTCATACTCATCTGGCATTCATTCAACAACCAGGAAGCAAGCTTTTATTCAGGCTTCCCGATAAAATAAGTCAACTATCAAAGTATACCCTATTGCCCTGACCATAATACTCTCAAAATAAATGGGAAAATTCATCAATAGCCAACTTCTTCACTTCTTGCAGACTTACCAATTACTGAATGGTCGCCAATATTGATTCCTTCATTCACGTTCCACATCTCGTAGCCAGCCTAGACCCACCTCTAGACGTAGGCCATGGAAAAGTGTGGAGAAATTAAAGTAGTTGCTCGATATTTCCAAGGCATTTGAGTCCGGCGTCGTGCCCTTCTTACCAAGGTACCATGTTATGGTATTCCTAATTCCTTTTGTGAATGGATTGTTAGCTTCCTCCAGCCGTTCATTGCTGGTTATGATAGAAAGTTTTCTTTCATCAAATTTTGGCAATCAGTGCTGGAAACTCGGGTTCTGGGCACCTACACTCTTTCTCCTTTACAATGATCTGGTCTCCTTGACATGTAATCCTATTCATAGTTTTGCTGATAACAGTCTGAACTCTCCGTTTTCACTCCAGAACCTTGTAGTGTGCAAGTAATGAACACTTCAAGATCTTCCCCAACCAATGCCATTTACACAATCATCATCATCATTCTCGAACGGGTGGAGGATGAATTTCAATGTTACCAAAACAAAACCCTATTTCATATCCATGAAGGAAAATCACATCTTACTCTCCCTCACTTTTGACAATATTCTGCTTGCTAACCAGAATCAGTTTTAGATTAAATTTCACATATAACCTATCCTGATATAAGAATATTAGGTTCATAGCCCATGCACCTCCAAAAAACCTTGTTATTCTCTTTCATTCCAAGCATAAACTCTTTTCGGCACAGTTCCTGACACTTTATAAAGTTCAAATTCGTCTGACAGTGGATTACTGTTCCCACATTTGGAGTGGTGCTCCTTAGACCTTTCTCAGGATACCTGATTCTATTCAGAAGCGAACAACTGCTTAATTGATGACACCAAAGCACAGATGCTTTGGTGCGGTATTACATCTTTTCTATAGGTATTTCTATGAGTACTGCTCCACCAAACTAGTCACTACCAATCCTCCACTTTCTTATTATGTACAATCATGAGCAGCCAATAGCCATATACAGGTCAGCTCCTAAATCACCGAACCAATTTTTCATCTCTTCTCTTCTTGGGAAGAAGTCAACAGACACCCCCCCCCCCCCATGGGCAAGGTGCATCGTGCAATGTAACGAGTCACATATTTGTAGCTGGCATACATTGGAGGAATATGATACTTCCAAATTAGTGCAACTGTGTCTGGGTGAAATGGCTGCGAGAAGGGAGAATCTGCACAAGAGCATTCAGAACACAGGCTCGTAACATGAGATTCTATGGAAGGACTGCAATATGCAAACTCCACATTACCCGAACCAACATGCAGCGTCGTCTTCAGTGGTGCAAAGAGCATGTACAATGTGACGTTCAAGGTTGGAAAGGCTGTGTTATGGAGCGACGAATCATTCTACACCCTCTACCTAGTAGATGGACGGTTGTGGGTGTAGCTCACGCCCAGTGAACGTCTTGACCAGAGTGGGTAACCCCAATTATGTAATTCAGATTAGGCGGTATGGTTCTGTTTTTTCTGGTTTGGACCTGTGTCTGTGGTGCCACTAACATTTAACTCTGCGAGGTATTTGAATATTCTGGACAATACAATGCTTCCTATTGTGTGGCGTTTCTACAGAACTAACCATTTTGTCTTTCAGCAAGACAATGCACTGCGTCATAAGGCTGCTGCTATAACTGCGTGGTTTATGGACATGAAGGTCACCGCACTTGATTGGCCTCCACAGAGTGCTGATCTCATTCCTGTTGAACATCTGTGGGATGAACTGGAGCGTCGGGTGAGGTCAAGGGTCATCTTTCCCAACAGTCCAGGACCTCATCACATGCCTACAGGAAGAATGCTCCATAATTCCCATTGATCGCTATCGTTTGTTTCTCACACTATGGTGTCTGCTGACTTCTTTCCAAGCAGTGTGGTACATGTACGATAAAAATCGCATACCGCTTTACTTTCATTTAATATTTCGAGAAATGGTATGGCAGCACTACTTATGATATATTACTTTCTTTTCAGATTTTTTTTAACCACAGTGTAATGAGCAAACGATTTTAACTCATTTGCGACTTTGAGAATTTTTATTTAAAAAGTTGCTGCAGGTATGCTCTTATGATGTAAACTGCAGTACTTATCGTTTATTTATTTATTTTTTCGACAAAAGGACTGGAGGAATTTTGATAAGGAAGGACTTTTCAACTAAAGGAGATTTTTTATTATAACAGTAAAGGAGAGGTTTACCAAAGGTTGAAAAGCTCTGATATTAAATAGTGGAAAACAAAACCAAGACAATATGATAAATCATATTTAATGACCGGCTTGGTTGGCCGAGTCATTACCGTATCTGTTCCTCAATCAACAGACTGCTGGTTCGTATCATGGATGTTTATGATTGTCTTTAGGTGAGAGATGAACTTCAGGCACCCTGTTGGTTAAATTTCTCTTCAGGTTATGGGCTCAAATCATAGAAGTTTGTTTGTATTTAGGTGGGAGATGAATTTCACGTGAGACTATCGTCATGCTTATTGGAGGACTGAAGTAGCTTGAAAAAAGTTCACTTTTGGTCTTTAGAGCACGATTTCAGGATGATTCTTTATATAAATTAGAAAATTATATAAATAAAAAATAGAAAAATCTCTTGCCCACCCATGGTACTAATGTACCATAAAAAAGGTCAATCTCGTAAATTTAATGACTGATGATGATCACTATGAACCACTCATATATGACTTGATAGACGAGCGAATGGCATGAGATCCAACAAGTTAAAATAAGCAATTTCAGAGCCAACCATAGGAATGGTTAAACAGATGAGAAGCAGTCAGGTCAATGAATGTTGGGATTCCTTTTTTTTCCCGGGGGGGGGGGGGTACCAATTATTTGACTTATTATTCATGACCTTTACATAAAATTCAGTTTAGAAGTTTATGAAAAATGTAGCTTCACTTTATATGTAAATAACAGTATAATATGGTAAATGATATTTATGGGTCCACAGATTTCTTAATTCGAAATCTCCAAATCATGGCGTCATGTATTGATAAAGCATAAATAATTTTATATTCGATAAAAAAAAAAATGTATATTCATCCGTGTACATATATATGGTAATAGCAAAAAAAAAATGTCCTGTTTTTGTATTTAAACTGCAGCAACAATAACAAATTAATAAAATTTATTACAATTTTTAATAAAATGTTTTTGAATGCTGAAATAAATAGCCACAAGGCTTCACTTCGGCGATGTAAAATTATTTAAATAATTTTAATGTATAACATTAATGTATAACCCATAATGTATAACATCATACATCTCCTAGGAGATGTGTTTTACATTATGGGAAATACTAACGATAGTGATCAGAACTTTATCTCCTTATCTCCTTTGCTACGAGTTGCCCTAGTATTGAACCATGTGTTTAGCTTACGCTGGGATTCGCTGAAACTTTCATAGTTTGCTATATATTCGGCATGAAACTCTTTGATTTCTATCTTTCAGTTTCTTATTTGGCTTTGAAATAATGTGGGATTTAATATCCCCTTAATTTAAATATTTTTGAATGATTTAATTAAGAAGGGTTGTTTTCATGAATCGGTAATATTATAAAATAATTATTACAATAGAGTTCCCCAAACTTGTTTCACATTTGATTCCCTTATAGGCGACTTATAATCGTCATTCTAAATCTTAAGTTAGCAAAATGTCATACTTTTTTTTTTTTTTTTGCAGTTTTAAGCCTTTTTTTGCTTTGGTTTAAAGCTGTTTAGTGTCATATAATTAAAGCCAATTTTATTTTTAATTACATATTCAAATATAAAATATTTATAATTGAAATGAAACTTTCATAAAGTATTTACTTTTATAATTATTAAAAACAGATTTCCTATAATTATGTAAGATTGGAATTTTGAATTCCTAAGGATAACTTGAGTTCAAAAAATGTTTGCTTACTTTTCGCTTTATAATAATTATGAATTAAAACGCCTTCTGGAGTCAGACCTCGTCTCGGGAATGCTAACAATTCTAATAGTTATTTTATAGATAGAAACAAATGGATACGGAGCGGGGATAGAAATATGAAAACGTATCTTGAAGCCTTAAATCAGTTATTCGTTTAATTAAAAAAATATATAAAACAATTGCGTAAATAATTAAGTTGTGTTGTTAACCCTCCCCTTTACTCAGTAGTGTGAACCATTAAGTTGAAACACACTCTTATTATATGTTTTCCCATGACTTTTTTTTTCCCTAGTAAACTTAAAAATTTTAATCTAACACCAATGCAATTTCCAACAAAAACACATATCCTTGGTAATATTTTACAGTTACATGATAATTTGAAATTTTCATAACCTTTTCATTTTATGGGTTCCCAGAAAAGGGTCTTGCATACTTTTTAACCATTAGTCATTTTTTCGCTTTCATCCTACGCAAGAAGACTCACTTTTCCTGCGCGTCAGTAGGAATTTCCAAAGGCACCTGTAACCGACGAACTGCTGTTTGGATGGGACGGCTCCTTACCCTCGCCTCCGGGCATCTCGTCGCCGCCAGAGACGTGTAGTAAGCAGGATTACTTATTTTTCTTTGCATGTGGCCTGCGCCATCTGACGAGTTAACAGGAAAGAAATGTCGGTTTCCAATTATTGCACAGGCATTTTAACAACTTGTTGGCAGTAATTGTTTCAGTTGTATCTCACGTATAAACTGCATAACAGCAGAAAATGAATACGTTTCACTTGCAACTGTAAACTATTTAGAAATTATACTCTACTGGGGGAAAAAAAAAAAAAAAAGATTTTTGGGACGCATGCAGAAGAGCTAATACTGTCGGTAATTAAAATGAACTATTAAACTCGCAGTAATGTCAACTACCTTTATATAATGATATTAGTATAATAGTGTCACAAATCCTCCAACTAACTCATCTTGGTTTTTTTTTCGTTGTTTTTGTAATTTGTTTATACAGAAAGCAACAAATAACGCAAAATATGACAGCGGTGTCTGTGATCACTTCCCAATGAGAGAGAAAGAGAAAAAAAAAATTCTGAATTTTCATTTAAGGGGGGCGGGAGAACCATCTGTGCATTTGTAATGAAAAGGTAAAGTTACAAATTTTGAAAGAAAACGCTATTACAGATTGTGCTCATTCTTAGATACTTCCTTTCTTTACTTACCTTCCAAGATGAGTCTGACTCTATGTTTTTGTAGCAATAATAATAATTATATTAACGAAATGTTAAGACTAAATATTTCTTAGACCCCCCCCCCCAAAAAAAAGTCCGAATTCATTCCCGACTTTCACATAATAAAAATAAACTTTTGAAGAGCAAGTAGTTTGCCCGAGTATTTCCGTTAAATTCTTCAAATTTAACCCAGATACTCTGTCAAATTATGTTATATATATAATACTATACCATAATTCACTCACATAGAAAATAGAAGCAAAAAATAATTTCGAAACTACACTATTACTGGGGTGTTTAAGAGATCACGTAAAGCTGTCGTAAGGTTTTCAATGCGTGTGTATATTTCCTACCTTCACCATTCAAAATACAATTTTCAGATCAACATGGTTTACTCATCAAAGGAAAATGGAGTCGAGAGGTAGGGCAAGGTACATGAAATTTCAATATTTTAAAAGACAATAACGGAAATTGCTTAAGATGCCTGTGAGTCGGCAGAATAGTTTGTAGTTTAATTTTTATGATAATTACGTGTATATTTTCAATTTGTTTATTTATTCTTTCCATAATAATCATCAAACTTAGGGCCCTCACAAACTCATGAGATATAGCATTTGGTAATTCATTTGAGACTTTATAAAAATTGGAACAGTTTGGCAACACAAAATTCGTAATAGAGATAAGAACAAAGTTTAGCTGTGAAACTCGTTTCACATATTTATTTAATGAAAAATTTAATCATTTGATAAATTATCACAAATTAACGGTTAATTTTTAACTATTTCTTAAATGTGGTCAAAGCTGTCTCATAAAACTTACGAAATTGCATTGTTCAGAGGTAATTGTAGTCTCTCCAAGATATCAACATGTACAGCACACAGCCAAGGCCTATGACTGCTATTGGCTGGTTGCAGACACATGTACAGACTACCTGTACTCCACGGTAGCCAACCGCCGCGTTCTGGTGCTGTGCTTGTATCAGTAGCATACCTCTACATGTTCATAAATCATATCTATTGGCAGTTGAAGGCTTGTTTCCGCTCTTTGGAGGAAACGAGGACCATGGGAAGAGCAGGGGGAGTGGGGCACATTTCGAAATGGGCAATTGTGTGCTGCTGTCCACGAGTTACATCTGGAGGGAAAATTTATTTTAGTTTTTTGTATGGTTGTAACCGAATTCGATTACATGTTGTTCCGATTGTTTCATCTTAAACAACAGTTAATTTTTTTTTTATCAGAATTCTTGTTGAAATGTAGTTCAGAGTGCACGTGCTTTTTTTGATTTGCGAAGTGACGAGGTGGCGGCATGGAACGATATTTTTTTAATGAAAACGAGAATTTAAACAAAGCGTCCAACAATATCGACTAATATTCTAAATAACATGCATGTCGACCAAAAAAATAGATGATACAATTAATATATTCATCAAAAATATGTTTTTCTTCTTAACACTTAAGTGGGATGATTGTAGAATACTAATACTTGAAATATTTTAGTAGTATGTGGGTATTCGCAAATTACAGGTTAAAAATGAGAGAAACCCAATTATCTCAGCTGGTTGCAAATATACATTTCGTTATGTGTGAAGTAGATGACTTACTATGAGGTTTGAATCCAGATGAAATTATCATTTGAGTAAAATGACTATCATAAAGCACATCGCACAAATGTAATCAGAAATTGAGCATGGCCATCATTAATGTGTGCGTGTAATATACACACACAACTCATCAAATAAATATGGAGCATTTTTTAAATGTGGTCGCAGGTTTTAACATGTTCAGTAAAATTAATTTTTATATTAAAGAACGTTTATTCTACTTGAACTGTATTATTATATAGTTGAAGTTTTTCCACTTGGATTAAATAAAGTATATAATTTCTTATATTATTGTATAGTTCCATTGAGGTCATATGATTTTTCTATCCCCCATGACAAGCTTGCAGAGCTTTAGATGAGTCTCTTTTGCAGCTTATGTAGATAATTCACCAAGGCTACAGCTCTTTGCCATGTCTGCAAAATGCATAGTAAAGTCACTTATCTTTAGCAAGTAGCAATCACCTATTTGTCTCTGGGAAATCGCTGCATAATTTGTTAGGCTTATGTAAGTTTTTGGCATTTCTATATGGTGATATTATGTAATGTGTTTAGTTATGCTTAGCTCTTCCCAGATGAGTCTTTGACTCCATGAGGCCTTAGGATAATAATATACCACTGGAAGAACTGTATGGTGAATTTTCAGTTAAATAAAGTTTTAGTTGGTCTCATTATTGAAGATGGCAGGGTTTTTCATCCTGCAAGACAGACAAACCAGCCAGAGGATACACACAAGTAATCATTATAACATGATTAACCATCCTATCATGTCATTAATTAGGTTTCTTGCAAATCTGAGTTACTTAGATCTGACAGGCCACTGAACCTCACGTATTAGAGGGAAGATGAATTTTTCTTTTTTGCTGTTTGTTTCTGCCTATCTATATAATCTGTCCAATTAACTAACAATTCAAAAGAAAACTGACTGTTGCGAGAATGTTGGATATAAATATAGATTGAGGGAATGTAATTTGCAAAACTTCATGAATAGGAGGAGGAAAAGGGATATGATAGGGACAATGGGGACAGTGCTAATACTTGAAAGTACTAGCATTGTCTTTAGATTCCACTAGAGGTGAACTTATTTCTAATTGACATAGTGATTCATGGTGTAGCTAATTTTACACTCATTGGAATTATGTTTTTTAAATTTTGGTAAACCTGGAAAATACTGTATGATCATTCATATTACATGTAATGTCATTGCAAGTCTTCTACAATGATTGTCATTTACTTTGTGTTTACAAGTCTTTTATAATAGCGTTCAGTAGAATTTCTAATCTGCAAGAATTTGCTATAAGTGATTTCAAATGGAGAAATTTATTATAATGTAATGAATGGCACCAGGTACAGGAAAATTTAAATGTGTGATGCCTGCATGGATTTGCAGGTTACTGTTGCTGCTTCTAGAAAGAATGAATCTTTCATATGGACCTTAGATGTGTCAGCATTGTTTGAAACATGATAGTTCCAGTTAATATGTATACCATGGATCTATTGCTAATAACCAGTTTTCAATCACAGATAAAATATAGGTCTCTTATAATTTAGCTGATATCTACAAAAAAGCATACGAAACTAGTAGAGAAGTGTGAAAATAATAGTTTTATCTTATAATTATTTGGTAACTTGGGAGAATGACAACACCAGCTTTTGGTATTGGAGAATGAAATTCATATCCACCTTTCCAGTAACCGTATTAGCAAATGAGGGAGACAAACATTGGCATTTATAGCTCCTTATCTTCTCCAGTTTTTCAAATATGGGTAATTGCAATGTTATTGTGGTATGTTCCAAGCTTTGATATATATATTATTCTTGAAAGGAAATTATATTCATTTTAATTCCATACATAAGTATGAAGTAACTTCACAGCTCATCTACTTGTACATAGGAACTGCTAACTTCACATCAATTGTCTTAGTATCCCATCATGCAGTAGCATAGGAGGGATTGCTACTCAGACCAGTTGTGATGTTTATTGAAGTCTCATCAGTGGGAGCCAGATCCTGAGAAGATGAGACCTCAATAAGGATTGAAAGCAGTCTGTAGTGACCATTTTCATAATGTTTTTGCATTATGGGATACTAAAGCAACTGATGCAGAGCCTCTGTAGCTCAGTCAGTATAGACGAAGCCCTTTGGTCAGAAAGACATGGGTTTGATTCCCATCCAAGATGTGAGGAACCTTTATCTGATCACCTCTTTCGACTAAAGGCAAATAAGCCAGTCTCAAATGGAGGTAGGAGTTTTTTCACCAGCAAACTCTGTTTTTTGCCCCCCACCCCATCAGAACAGGCAAACTGGCCCCACGAGCACATTTATCTACAGGCATAGGACACACTGGGAGGAATAGGGCCAACCACCTTATCCTAGAGGCAGTTACAGTTGTGAAGTCGACAGCTAAAAAACCTCAATGGTTCATGAAAAGCTTAAGACAAGACAAAGCAAATGATGTAAAGTTAACAGCCTCAGTATACAAGTCACCAAGTTATGAAGTTACTTTACGCTTACACTTGGATGTAGGATAAAAAACAAAGATATAATTTCTTGTCAAGTTTGATATACGCTATAACCAAGCAGAATAACTTTCTACAGAATTTTGATATCTTAAAAATAAAAGCCATACCCAACAAGAACTTGTACCAATAATCTTGTCAACAAAGAAATATTGTAACAATGCTTTTTTTTAGTCAAAATTCAAAGAAGATGGATTAAATGTAGAGAGCAGGTGTATTGAGTGGTCATAAACATCAGTTGCTTAATTGTAATCTGAATTTGTCTAACAAATGATGGAGAGGATATTTAACTGAAGTTTGTTAGTTCACAGCATATGTAAGAGGTAGGAAGAGTTTGCTGTCTGGCTGAATCAGACTACTGGAGGCAGTGGTGCACTCAGGATTTAATCTTGGTGTGTGTGTGGGGGGGGGGGGCCCAAGTTGAGTAGACGATTTACGAATACACAATATACATTTCATACGACCTATGACTGAGCATCTGCAGTGATCGCCAATACACGACAAGTAGTATAGAAATAGAAGACATAACATAAATAAAAAAATGAATTTTAATTAGGAAAAGATTTTTGAAAACTTTTCTAGTGTTTTTTTTCTTTTGGGGAGCCAGGGCCCCTTGGCCCCCTCCCTGGGTGCGCCACTGACTAGAGGGCATAATAATAAAAGTAAAGAGAAGCGCAAGAATAAAGTTAATTTTTTATTATAAGGGTAGAAATTTTTATAGATTTGTGTAACTATTATTATTTTCTTGGAATCTGAGATTCCTCATTGTGGGAAGCCATTATTCACACACCAAATATAAAAAAAGAATATTAAACTTGTTCAATGATAATGCACTTGCAACTGCCTCTCGCAGCCTATTCACTATATTCCAAGCAAAAAAAGATCCTTGTCAACCACACTCTTAATTTCCAAGGGACCCTCTTGTACCCTGACTTTTTGCATTTATTGAAAAAAAGGTCTTCTGTGTCAATCCTGTAAATCTACTTTAATAACTTATATGTTTCCATCAGTTAGCCTTTGTAAACCATAGGCCTTCAGTTTGTCCTCATAGGTAACATCAGATGAGTGACAAATTGTCATAGACCTATGACAATTTGTCACTCATCTGATACTTTCTGTCATCTCCTCATCCTCAAAGAATCTAGGTGACCTGATCTGTATGCAGTAATCCAGAAGTGACCTTATTAAAGTCTTATAAAGAATAATAATAATTTCTCTGAACCGGCCTGTCAAGTGTGTTCTTCAACATCCAAGTAACCTGATGAGCTGTTTTGGCCACCTTTCCACTGCTCTCTAAACTTCAACTCATGTCTACAATCATGCCTGAAATCCCTGGCGTTGCTAATTTCCAATTCCATCATTGTTTGCCTTTCAGTCAGAGAGACTTGGATTTCAATCCTGTTAATGATGCAAAGAAACTTAAGGGTTTTGCAATAAGATGAGTTCATGTAGTGATAATGTGGTTTTTCCTTCTGGAAACTTTTAATCCCACAGAACATGCATACCTTCCAGAGGGTATATGCAATTTATGCATACCAAACTAGCCAGGGATTAGGTTATACTGATTATGTGGTATCTTGAGATGGATCCCTCAAGGGGCATGTTAGTACTACATAATTGCATTTATATTATTATCATGAACATGTATACCAAATATGCCTTCATCATGAACATGTATACCAAATTTATCTGATATTTGTCAGGTCTCCACTATTTGTACAATACAATTTGACCAAAGATTGTACAGACTTTGGTCTTCTAAGGCAAACTTCATCTATCAACTTAGATATTAATCTTTCTGTGCCCTCCTGGCATTAAATGCCTGTTATGATTAACTTTCATCTCCTATTCTGTTCCAAGTACCATACCAGCTTAGATTAGTTCTATTCATACATTCTTGATTTTTTTATTTTATATGATTTAATTCCAACCTTTCATAGACGATTGTTATGGTAATAGGTGAACCTATAGGTAAATCTATAGGAGATTGGTACTACATGGAATAAGTTATTTTTATTTTTTACATAACCTGAAGAACCTCTGTGAACTTTTTCAAGCTCTTTCAGGTCTCCAACAAGTGGGATGGTGGTGGGCTTGTATCAGGCAGTGAAATTAATCTCCCTCCTAAAGACCAAACCACTGCAGCTTGCTGGTTGAAGAGTAGGTACGCTGTCCATTTGGCCAATGCAGCTTGGCAAATTCCAATATCAAGTTCCTTTCTGATACTTTTATGTTTAATATGATTCTGCAATTGATACCACATATTCAATTGGGGAAGTGAATATATGGTATCAACTGCAGAATCATGTTATTATATTATGATTCTGCAATTGATACCATATATTCACTTCCCTAATATTCTTTTGAATTTTGATGTGGTCTTCAATCAACTGCTTTATTTCTAACTCAACTTTAATTAGGTCATAAAGTAAAATCATTTTAAGCATAATCTTGTACACAGCTAATTTAGTGCTTTGGCTAATTTCTGACTTATGCCATAAAAATTCATGTATCTGACTGTTTACTAGAGCCTCTGTAGGCTCAGCTGGCAACAGCAAAGATTTGGAAAGCATATTGAAATACCCTAAGAAGCAAAGGAACTCTACAGCTTTATAACTTAAGGTGATTTAGCTTGTCTCCCTATGAAGACATGTTTTTTTTTTTTTTTTCATGCCAGCCAAAGGTTGGTCGATTGGTAGAGCCTCTGCTACTAATGGCTCATGCAAAAAGTTAGACAAGTTTGAGCGTAGTCAGTAGTTGGAAGGGGATCAATCGTTCGATGCTGTTAGCACACTCTCCATCGATGAGTCTTTGGACTTCCTGGAGGTGTCACATAATAATAATAATAATCTTTCAAGCAGAGAGATCAAATGTAAAAACAAACAAACAAAAGTGCATTTAATGAGTGGAGGACAGTTGATTCAGTTAATGGATACAGTATAGTGGGTAAAATTACCTCCAGCAAATGTGTTGTGGAACTTTATACAGGTGATAATAATGAAAATGAGACAAGTATTGGTGATTAGAGTGGATATATGCTGAGCTGTATGATCTCCACAGAGGTAAAAATAAATAATTATGCAATTAAAAGCAGTGGTTCTGCATTGGATAGAATGTTTCTCCAGCACTTACTCTGCCTGGCTACTAGTTTATGCTGTGTGTTTTCCTTTTAGCAAATGCTTTGCTCTGAAATTACTTGATCATTAAACCCCCATCACAATCTTCGGAAATAACTAGCAGAAAATTATCATCATCAGACTACTATCAAGGGATAGTAGTCTGATGTGAAGGGATTGTCACTGTTATGCACGTAGTACTCATCAAACCATGCCTTTATTGATTCATTGTTCTTTTACTCTTAGGCAATGCATTCTGCTCACCAAGTTTTAAAAATTTTCAGTTAATCATTAGTTGTATGAAATTTTTTTAGCCAAAAAAATTGTACCTCTTAACTATAGCATTTTAACACTTTTCTCATCATTTTTATAGTTATAGGCTA
The DNA here is from genome assembly GCF_054136105.1 of Typopeltis vanoorti. Classification (NCBI taxonomy): domain Eukaryota; kingdom Metazoa; phylum Arthropoda; class Arachnida; order Uropygi; family Thelyphonidae; genus Typopeltis; species Typopeltis vanoorti. Next base: position 63,737,054 of record NC_143559.1, read on the forward strand.
TAAGCTACAATTAGTAGTAATAACCATGCAGAAAAAACATCAGTAGTTAATCAATATATTGTTTTTAAGATAGCCAGTACAACATAATGGAGGAGTAAGAGAGGCGGGGGGGGGGGATGATAATTTGGAAAGAAGTGCTGTTTACAGAGCCTGGAGAATAGAAAAAAAAAAAAAGGAGTGGTGATATGATTAAAACTTCTAATAGACAAGCTTAGATAACAACACCAAACAAACTATTTTATTAAAAAAAAAGATGTTTACTAACTGGCTTATATTTTGCTGGATTTTAAACCAGCATCTTCAGTGCACAAAGCAGCATGTTATAGTTTACAAGTGACAATGAGTAAGTGGAACAATTCAAATTGTAACAGACAAAAGATCTAAAGTATTAATTTGGCACTCTCTAATGTTCTAAAAAAAAAGAAGTAATACAGCTATGTAGGAGTTGATCTTAAGATAACAGTCTCCCATATTTTTTAGTAAATTAATGCAACCATATTTGTTCAGATTAGGAGAATTCTTCATAGATGTAGCTGACTAAAAATAAGTTCCTGATCTGTGATGACGTCTAAATGGCACATTGGTTTTCTTTCATCTCATCCTGTGTGAAGGGGTGTCCACAGCATGGTCTGCCACTCCTGCCGTGCCATAAGAATAGCCGTGACTGTATTTTTTACATTCTCCAAAGCAGACATTCCTCTAGCATATCCTGCAAATGTATGAAGTTCCTGTCTACACTTTGGACACCCCTTCACATAAGATGAGATGGAAGAAAACCATTGTGCTATTTAGAAGTCATTACAGGTCAGAAAGATTATTTTAGTCAGCCAGTGTTATGAAGAATTCTCCTAAACTGAACAAGTATGGATTCATTAATTTGCCCAACATTTGGGAAACTATTATCTTAAGATCAACTCCTACATAGCTGTAATACTTCTTTTTTTTTTTTTTTACAACATTAGAGGGTACCAAATTAGGACTTTAGATCTTTTTGTCTGTTACAATTTGAATTGTTTCACTTGCTCATTGTCACGTGTAAACAATAATATGCTGGTTTGAAATCCAGTGAAATAGAAGCCAGTTAGTCAACATCTTTTTTTTTTTAATATAAAATACTTTATTTGGTGGTGTTAATATCATTAAAATAAGTTATGGAAGACGTAAATTGGTGAAGGGTTTTTACCAGATTAATGTGGAAGAAACTTTTCATTAAGTATTGAAGGATAGGACAGAACAAGAAGCCAGCTCTGGAAATTTTTGTATAAATTGGGTGTGAGTAGCAAGTTTCTTTGCACATAGAGTGGCTGGTTAGAATGTACTGCCGGAATGTGGAAATGATGAACAATTTTAAGGAACATAGATGAGCATTGTGTATGGGATAGTGAGTACTACCATGTTGAGTCTGATACTACTAATAATAATTATTTATAGAAGTTTATTCACTTGGCTATGCTACTAATTATATATTGGGTTTTATCCTTTATCCAAGTGTTAGCAAACAAAGTTTGAACCTGAAGTACTTTCAGAACTGGGGCAACTCGTGGTAAAGGTGGTATAAATTCTCATCATTTGCCTTAGTATCTCCGATAATGCAAAGCACATCTCCTTGCAGACATGTATAACACTATGCATTAAAAGAAAAGCCACTACCCAGACAAATTTTGACCTCTATTGAGGTCTCATCAGTGGGAGCCAGATCCTGTGGTGATGATACTAAGGTGGAATTAATGGAGAAGTCATATTTACCTATATGAGTTGCCAAAGGGTGTCATACCCTATTATTAAAATTCTCTGGATTAGAGATAAGTTTATGGAAGTTTTTTCACTTGGCTATGCTACTAATTATATATTGGGTTTTATCCAAGTGTTAGCAAACAAAGTTTGCTAGTGATGAGAACTTATACCACCTTTACCATGAGTTGCCCCAGTCATGAAAGTACTTCAGGTGCAAACTTTGTTTGCTAACACTTGGATAAAGGATAAAACCCAATATATAATTAGTAGCATAGCCAAGTGAAAAAACTTCCATAAACTTATCTTAATCCAGAGAATTTTAATAATAGGGTATGACACCCTTTGGAAACTTGTATAGGTATATATGACTTCTCCATTTTTCCACTTTAGTATCACCACCTCTGGGTCTGGCTCCCACTGATGTGCTTTTGTGCAGAAGTGGTTGCTTTCTCTGCTTGGAAGTAGGTTTTTGCCTGTCTTTGAGTGGGGCCACTGCTGAGATTATGGCTCTGCTAGGGGGTGGTAAGTTTTTGCCTGTCTTTGAGTGGGGCCACTGCTGAGATTATGGCTCTGCTAGGGGGTGGTAAGTTTTTGCCTGTCTCTGAGTGGGGCCACTGCTGAATTGGATGGTCCTTCGGTCACTCGTAGGGAGTGGTCTGGGGCTGCCTAATTATTAGAGAGGTCTTTACTTAAACAGCACCTCAATAAAGATCGAAACCAGTCTGGGTAGTGACCCTTCCCTTAATGCATAGCATTATACATGTCTGCAAGGAGATGTGTTTTGCATTATGGGATATACTAAGACAAGTGATGAGAACTTATACCACCTTTACCATGAGTCGCCTTAGTCCTGAAAGTACTTCAGGTGCAAACTTTGTTTGCTAACACTTGGATAAAGGATAAAACCCAATATATAATTAGAATGATAATTATTATTATCAATTTATTAATGTAGCGTTTCTCTAAACTATAACATTCGTGATACATAAGGCAACATTCTTGTCCCATCTCTGAAATATGTCATGTCACCATATGTGAATGTATTTATACATGTGATGTGTCATAGTGTATTTTCGGAGATAGAACAAGAATATGTTACCTTGTATCTTGTGAATGCTATATTTGAAACACTGAATTGGTGACACTAATAACAATAATTATTGAGTATCACACCCCTATGGAATCTGAAACAAAAAAGAACTAAGTGAATTCAAAGCAGCCTTCTGGATTATGCAGGAAATATGTCATGTCACCATATGTGAATGTATTTATACATCTGATGTGTCATAGTGTATTTTCGGAGATAGAACAAGAATATGTTACCTTGTATCTTGTGAATGCTATATTTGAAACACTGAATTGGTGACACTAATAACAATAATTATTGAGTATCACACCCCTATGGAATCTGAAACAAAAAAGAACTAAGTGAATTCAAAGCAGCCTTCTGGATTATGCAGGAAAATGTGCTTCATATAAATGAAGCACATTTTCTTGCTACAAGATTGGCTTTTCTGTGTAAGCATATGTGTATTACAAAATTCAGTTAATACAGACTTCATTTTCATCACTTTAGAAATAAATTGTTATATTGTACAGTTATTATAAAGCTTTGTAAAGAGGATATTTCTGCATATGAATGTTACAAACATTGAGGAAAGAGAAACTGAATGAGCATATGGATTATGTTGGAGAATTTGAGGAGCATGTTAAAGTGAGGAATATTACTACAGCAACAGCAGAATTACTGATGATGAAGCAGAATAATGAAGATTTTCTTGTCAGTGATGAAAGTTAAAAAAATAATAATAAAAAAAATCAAGATTGATATTGAAAAATGCTGCAGTTATGAATAACAAAAAATTTGGAATTGTATTTTTCATTAAATTTGTTTAGCTTATTAAAAGTTTGTTTGCATGCGTCCTTCTTCTTCCTTTTCTCTTCTTTTACTTTGTGGTGTCAAGGGTTTTCTATTCATTTAACAGCAACCCTACACAAGGATAAGGTGGTTAGCCCTATGACTCCCAGTGTATCTTATTTCTGTAGACTCGTTGAGTTCTCAAGTCCGGTGTGCTTTCTTGCAGGATGAAAAACCCCAGATAAACTGGGGAGAAAACCCTGCAGTCCACGTCCAAGACCAGCTAACTTGGCTATGTCTGAGAAAGATCCTAAGCTCCTCACGTCAGTGATGTGAATCGAACCCACTACACTCCTTTCCCAGGCATATGGTTGCGAAGCTCATAGCCACTCAGCTAACTGCACGGACTTTGCATGCTTCCTTTAATATTAATCCATGATTCAGATTTTATTACTACAGATTATGATACAATAGTAATTATATAGTTTCATTTCTTTCTTTTCTCATGGCTTTGCCTATTAATGAAAGAAAATGTAAACAAAATACTCTTGTATTTTGTTAGACAAGTTGCAAAATGTTTTTTGCATTTTCTGGAAACAGTAAAGTCGCACACACAAGTTGTCAGTTTGCTAGCCTGGTTAGTCAGGTGGGTAATATCTGTTTTCAAACCAGGTTTAGATTTGAATTTCACTGTGGCTTATGAATGTTTTGAGGAAGTCTTTAGTTTGATCTCTGGAACAAAATTTCCAGATCTTCTTTGCCCTTAACCTATCCATGGCACTAAAAATGTATTATAGGTTTCCAAACTTTCAAAGTAGAAATGACATAGAAAATTTCTGTTAAAAGATGTCTTCCCCCCCCCATCCAAATAGTTCTGCAACAGCCAGTCCTTGTGAATGCATGTGTTTGCAAATGTTTTCTCCTGCTTATAAGAAATATTTTATGTAACATATAATTTGTTTCAGCTTATGTAAAGTGTGATGTGGGTGGATTGAGAAAGCAGAGAAAGTTAAATATGAAGCAGCAAAGAGAAAACATCTGGATGCTTACTTGACAAAAAAAAAATAGGTCAGGTGTGTGTCCCACCAACCATTTTGTCAAAAAACATTTGTTCCCACATATTAATAATAAAATTTTCACTTCTTACAAATGTTATATATTCATTTAGTCTAATAATTAATAGTGATTTTAATTAATTGAAATCATGTAAATGAATTAAGATTTAATGCAATAAAGGTTTAAAATTCATAACAATCAACTGGCAAAAGTAGTAATATTTATCAAAATATTTCAGTGTTTTTTAAAACAAAAAATTGTGGAATTCTTGCATATCTAACAGAAATGAGTGTTCAACGATATTAAACCATAGCAGAAATATAAAATTTTATTATTACACTATATTTTATGTATGCAAGTTGAACTTTTTGCTCCACTTGAAGATTTGCCAATTATATTTTTACATGATCTCCATGAAATCAATAAATTCATTCTGAGAGATCTATAGGTCCCACGAAGTTGAAAATGCTATGCTTAGTATTTTCAACTGCATACTCTTCATCTTCTCAGGCAGTCCATTTCATGCACCGATCATCTTCAAAAAAACTTTTTCTTGCTCACCATTCCCTTGCATAGCTTTCAGGGATGACCTCTTTTCACATTCTTTCCCTTTGTTCTACCTTGGACCATCTATTTAGTAATCACTTCTCATCCTTATGACTCAATCATATCCTCTTATACTTATCTACCAAACTTTGTAAATTTATTGTAACTAGCAACTATGGGAATAGCTAGATATTCCTTATACTATACCATTTTCCCTCTCCTTTTTATATTTTTTTAATAAATAAGTTTAAAACTTGTAGGTGGAGAACCAACATGTGAGCAGGTATACTTATCAGATTATCTCAGTAAATGTATGCATGTAAGAAGGGAAAAAAAAAAGCCACAAATCTAAGTTACTGGCGATAAATCTATGTGGTTTTTTTGCCTTGAGAAAAGCCAAAGGGAAATGTGTATACTGTAATAACCATTATAGAGGGGAAGAGAGTTTCAAGTGAAGTAGCAGTTTGTCAAGAAATTGATAAATGAATTACTTCAGAATTAAACTTATCATATTTTATTATTATTATTATTATTATTATTATTCAGGCCTCCATAGAGTCAAAAGACTCATCATGGGAGGTCCCCCCTAAGAAACACAAAGGCTATCATACCACTCCTTAAACTCATTGACCGTTCTGGCTCTCACCACTCCATCAGGCAATGCATTCCACGGTTCAACCACCCTCCATGCAAAGAAACCACTCCTCACCCTCTTTCTCACAGTTTCCTTTCGTAATTTCCAGGGATAGCCTCTTGTCATCACTCCTTCCCGCTGTTCAACCAAGCGAAAGAACTTCCAAGTGTCAACCCTGTAACCACTTCTCAACAGTTTAAAAGTCTCAATCATATCACCTCTCCTTCTATCCACCAAACTCTGCAGTCCACATTCCCTCAGCCAATCGTCATAACCAAAATTGTACAGTCCTGAAACCATCTTTGTCATCTGTCTTTGTACCCTTTCCACAGTTAATTTATCCCCTTCAAATCCTGGGGACCAAATCTGAGAACAATAGTCAAAGTGTGGTCTGATCAGAGACTTATATAATGGAAAATTGGTCGATTGGCAGAGCCTCTGCTACTAATGGCTAAATTAAGTAAGTTTGAGTGCAGTTAGTAGTTGGAAGGAGCCAATCATTCGATGCTGTTGGCACACTCTCCCTCGATGAGTCTTTGGACTCTCTGGAGGTGTCAAATCATAATAATAATTGAATGAACTTTTATCTCTTCAGGTCAGTGTCCTTCTCATAATTGCAGCAATCCTCTGTGTTATCTTCACCACCTTTGCAATATGTCCCCTAAATTTCAGGTTTCTATCAAATCATCAACCCCAGATCTCTTGTCTCCCCTACTTCCTCCAGTATAACTCCTCCCATAGAGTATGCAGCATCCCATCGATGTTTCCCAAACCTCAAGACCTTACATTTTGCTGCATTAAACTGATATCCCCATTCATTTGCCCATCTATCTAGCTTATTCAAATCCTCTTGCAGGAATACCACATCTGCACTATTACTAATAATCCTTCCCAGTTTCGCATCATCTGCAAACAACTGAATATCCGCTTGCAATCCACTGGCAATGTCATTGTTATAAAGGTTAAACAATATAGGTCCTAGTACTGAGCCCTGTGGGACCCCACTTGCAACCCTCTGCCTCCTTGAAACTGCTCCACCATACACAACTCTCTGATACCTATCAGACAGCCAATCCTGAATCCAATTGACCAATCTGACATCCAGACCCATGTGCTGCAACTTGAATATCAGCTTATCATGTGGCACCCTGTCAAATGCCTTTGCTAAGTATAAGAAAATTGCAGTATATGCCTTTCCCTCATCTAATGTTCTTGTAACTTTATTATAATTACAATGTTGTTGAAGTTTTTTTTTTCACTTGGTTATATTATAAATTTAAGATGCCAACAAATTATATTCTTGTTTAATCCTTTATGTCTAAAGAAGCAAGGTTTGACCTGAAGTACCTTCTATATGCAAGTGGCCGAATTGTGAAGATAATATCATGTGCAAACTTTGTTTCCTTACACTTGGATAAAGGATTAACCAATAATATGATTTCTAGGCATCTTTAATTTATAATTACAATGTTTATGTTTAATACTTTTCCAGGAAACCCTTTATCTGTAAAATTTATGTATATGTTTTGAAATCCATAAATGTTTTTGCAATGATTTCAACAAATTCCATTATGGAGATCTTAGCCAATCAAATTTAATTACATTGGTTGATTAAATGTGATTGCTTTTTATTAATTGTGTGTTTATTTTCTCAAAATATTATTTGAGGACACAATGTTGATAGTGATTCCAAGGCTGGAAGAGTTTGCACATATATAAATGTGACATATATATATATATGTAGAAAGTATTTTACCTTGGGTATAATAAATGTTAAAAATACCAAGTTATTTTAAACCTGGTTTTACTCCATTTCCCAAGTAAGCAAACAGACAAACAAGTCAAGTTTGCACCTGCACGTATTGGAAGTCTAGCTGACCCTCAAAGTAGTGCAAGACCAAGGCAACTCTTGGTAAAAGTAGCATAAGCTCTGATCACTAATCTTAATATTTACCCTTAATTCAAAGCACATCTCCTGGAGGAGACATATATATATATATATATATATATATATATTGTGCCAGCATTTTAAGGAGTAAAGAATTCCAGATGTTAATAGTGTTATCTCTAAATCAAACACTTTTAAATATAGACTAGATCAACACTCCTTAAATTATAAGCAATCTTTGTCCCTACATAACTGTATCAAGCATCTTGCTCTACACGAAAGAAAATAAAAAGCAAAAAGAAAAACATTCTGTATGCTTGTTTTATATTAATGTATGCAGTGCAACATGAATGTGAAAATGGAAATTCTTCTCATCTTTCATTAAATTTGACTACAGGTTCATCTGTAAAAAAAAAAAAATCTACAGGGTTATGATGATTTTTTACTCGTGAGTTTTGACTAATTATAGTATTGCAAACAATAAAATGTGAAATATAAAACAAAGTTACTTTTTTATAGAGCTAGTAGTTAACTTTACATCAACTTATTTGTATCTATATAATGCCATACACGTGAGAGTCACTGCTTAGACTGGTTTTGACCATTACATCTTATCAGTGGGAACTCTACCCTTAGGGATATGGAGCTATTTCAATGGCAGTATCTGAAGTATGTATTACAATATTGCTACTCTGCTCTGGATTTGAGATACTGTGGTAACAGCAGATTTTTACCTCTCCCACTGGTTGGAAACTATTATGTTGAAATAGCATTTTACATGCCCCTGTAAAGCTATGGAATACAAATATATATATTCTGCCAATCAGGTACCAGCCTGGTTGGCTTAGTGGTTAGCATACCCACTCTCCAACCTATATTTTGTATAGATTGAATCCCACCATGTGCATTGATGTTTTGTAAAGGTCTTTAAGTGGTAGATGGACCATTACCTTTGTTATGACACAACCATCTTGCTTGTTGGGGCCTGAAAAAGTTTCATGTCTGGTCTGTTGAGTAAGATTTCCAGATTATCTAATGCTTTGCCCACTAATACTAGTGTACTGTAGATTAGACTAACAGCATTTCATGGGTGGGATAAAGATGCGAGTGGAGTTTCCAGGAATAATAATAATACATAAGCATCTAGATCTTGGTTGCAAAGATGCTTCACAAACAAAAGTTTGTAAAGTATCTTTATGCTTCATTCAAATATGAATGAAAACAAGAATATGATTACTTTTCAAGTATAATATAAAGTCCATTGAGGAAAAATGCTAGAATCTAAAATATTCTCTTAGTCTATGAATGGCAAACTATTTTTTTCTTGTGTTCTGTCCTGCTGCATAGAAGTTTGATGGTGTTACTGTCTTGTTAGTACATTGTTTAAATAACTAAATAGTATTAATTTAAATTAGTCCATGCATAATTTTAAAAAAATTACCAGTCTGACCTACATTTTCTTGCTTGAAGAACTCAGTAACTGCTAATTTAAATGAGCAATTTTTTCTTCTAAAAATAATAATAAAAATAAATACTGTAATGCCTTTTTTATTCCCAAAAGGAAGTAGGAATAAATTTTTAAGCTCTGAATTTTAGAAATCGGTAAACAATTTTAAGTAAAGAATTTTAGAAGTCAGTCATCAGTCTCCATCCTTAGTTGTCACTAGCATTTGATCCATTTCTATTAACAATCTACCAACTTATGGATGATGACAGTATACTGCCAGACAGTTGCTGCCATCTTCTTACTAATCCTAATTGACAGTACTGTCTGAAATAGTTTGAGGTCTACAATCAGTTGTGTTGAGTTAGAATGGTTTTAATCTTCTAACTGAACACAAGACTCTTTGAGAGGGTGGGGACTTTGCTTGCTTCACCAAAGATCAGCCAAACATCAACTAATTCAGGAACTAGCTGGGGAAAAAAAAGCCCAGAAAACGCCTGTAGTCAGCAACTAGAATCACACCAATAATGGTCTTCTGCTGATTTAGTATTGTGGGAGTTACAAGACTAAACACTTAACTTATATGGAGAATTAGTTAGGACACATCTGACACAGAAAGCAGTGTATAAGAGTATAAAGTATCAAGAGTAAAACGGAGCAGAAGTGAAATGGATGAACAGTGAAATTAGCAAACAGTAAAGGAAAGGTCTTATGGAGGAGATATAAAATAGTTGGTATTGATCAGATGCATGAGAAATATAAAATGTAGGCTACTAAACCAATAAGCAGGTAAGTGCAGTAAAAGAGAAGATTGGCCACTCAAAGGAATTCTGCTACGTGGAAGGAAGAGTAATCAAGATGACTGTGGTGGATGGTTACGTTGATAAGATGGCTCCGGCAAAAGATGTGGTGGAATTGATTAACAGCCACTTTGTAAGTTTGATTTTTTTGGATTTTGATTTGATTTTTATGGTCCAAAGACATCAAAGGTCATACTGCACCAGAACACAGTTTACAGCAGTACATATGGTCAATGGTTAGTAGGACAATCGCAAACATCCATGCTCTTGATAGGATTTGAACCTGCAGCCTCTTGGCTGGAGAGCAGATGCGCTAACCACTCAGTCAACCAAGTGGCCAGTGTATATCATACTGGTGTGAATGATGGCATATAGCACTCAGAAGGAGAAAGCAAATGTTAGAGGAACAAGCGAAAGAAAAGAACAAGTGTGTGAAATGCTCTATAGGCTAAATGTTAATAAAGCTGTGGGAATGGATGACATATCACCACATATTTTTAGGAAATATGCAAAAGAGTTGGCTGTGTATTTTGGTTGGTTGGTTGTTTAATGTGAGTCCTTGAGGAATGGAAAGAAGGCAAAATAGTGCTTGCTAGGACATATATTTTCAGATTATATACCAATCCATTGACCTGCAGTTATCATCAAGGTATTAGAGAGAGATTGGTTAGGAATAGATATAGAATTTCTGCAAAGCTGAGAGAGAGTTATGTGAAGTGATGATGATGTCCAATTCCTTTAAAGAAGATTAAAATAGCTTTTGAAAAATTTTGGAAGTGAATAAGATCTGCAGGATAATGACTGACAGAGGCCTACTGCAAGCAAACTGACGACAGGTGGTATACCACTGTACAAGACAGTGGTCAAACCACATATGGAAAACTGTATACAAAGTTGCTCACTTAGTTTCCATTGTGGTGTGGAAACTGTAGAGCATTCAGCAGCAGGTAACTAAGGCAATATCAGGACTCTGAAATGTTGAGTATGGAGAGAGATTGAGGAAATGTAAATTGTGAATTTAATGGATAGCTGGAAAAGATGTGATACTGTAGAGGGGATTTTAATATAGAAGGGATCATATATACAGCAGAGTGTGGGAATGAGAGATGCCTGCCTTGAAATTGTGTAATGTTATGGTTGAGGAGTTGATTTTTTTATTCGGAGAGTGGTGAGTGAGTGAAATGCATTGTTACCGTGCTGTTGTGCATTTATTATTATTATGTGACACCTCCAAGGAGTCCAAAGACACATCAAGGGAGGGCACCTGCTCTACAACTCTCCATCTCCATCAGTTAGTCTATCAACTACATTGAAACCGCATCATCTACACCAACACCATTTAATGCCCACCACTACCACTAGTATTTCACAATCACTAACATCCATGCCCATGGTGGGATTCGAACCTGCAGCCTTTTGGCTGAGAGCAGATACACTAACCACTTGGCCAAAAAGGCTGGTGAATGTTGGTTTCATCTGGCTTCATGTGGATTGCTTGTGGATCTTCAAATGTTTCTGGTGATGCAAAGTTAGGTAGAATTATGAGAAGCATTGCCAATGTTAATTCTCTTAGGAAGATTTGAATAGACTTTTAGTTTGGACAGATGAGTGGGATTGTAGTTTTAATATTAATAAATGCAAAGTGTTACACTTGGGGATGCAGAGATATATGGCTGCATACTGTATTGGTGGAGCACTGTGCATCAGGAGATGGATGAGATTATGGATCTTGGGGTGATAGCAGACTAAAGTTTCAACCGTACATTCCAAGTATTACAAAAACTGCACGTCGTATTGCCACTATCATAAGAAGTGCATTGATGTGTAGAGATAAGAGGTGTGGTGCTCGCAATGCTATTCAACTGACACAACCAGGCCATCAATCAGCCTATATGCTGCTATCTATTTGAATCTAATAATAAATTCAAACTGAGCTGTCTTAGTTATTATGTTGTCAGCTTACATTTAGTAAATTTACAGTTTATTTTACCTGAATGGTAGTGTGGTTAAAAAGTATAATATTTAACTTATAGTATCTCTGAACCTATGGTTCATATAGTTCCTTACTCTGACTTTTAATATAAAGTAATAAGTAAAGCTTATAATAAAGCTTGGAGTGCCATACAATATGATTGCTACAACTTTTGGTTTTTAAGTAAGTAATAAAAACATTAATGAAAGCTATCATAAATTGGTAACACTGCCTATCTTTTTTTGTACTGGCAGTAAAATCTTTAGGTAGTTTCCTAGAGGTTGAGATTTATCAAAACTGATATTAAAGGCAATGGAATAAAATAAATCAATAGTAACTGAGTGTGATGATAATGAATAAGTACGATACTGATCAAATTAATAATGAATAAGCATGATATTGATAAGTAAAAAAGCAAGGATATAAACTGAAAAAAAAATGGAATAAAGTGGTTCAAATTAAAAAAGGTACATTAAAAGCATAACAAATCTGTAAACATGAGAGAAAAAATTTAAAAGACCTAAGAATTTGAAAAACATAAAGCATATGCTTATAGATACAATAAGGGTGAAGAAATCAGTTTACAGGGTGAAATATAATTTTCATTATAAGACATTCAGAATAATGTATAGTATCAGACTCAGTAAGGAAAAGAAAAGTGCAATATGAACAGCAATTGGCAAATCAGGTAAAGAAAAATCCTAGAGTTTTTTTAGGTTTGTGGCAAGTAGAAGGAAGAATGATCATGGTAAGATGATGTTAATGGATAAAAATGGTAGAATGGTAACTTCTGCAGAAAACATTGTTGAGGTATCAATTTATAAACGTATTTCATCCTGATCAGGGATGAAATATGCTTAAAAAATTGATCACTGAACACCTCGACAAAGTTTTCAAATTTCAAATATGCTTATAAATTGATCACTGAATACCTGAACAATGCTAACAAAGTTATTGCATAAATTTGTTAGAAATTTAGTCTGTGCTGTTAGCCTGGTGGCTGTCAGCTTCGCAACCATATGCTTGGAGAAGAGTGTCCTAGGTTCGATTCCCATCGGTGACGTGAGGAGCTGAAGAATCTTCCTCAGCCATAGCCAAGTTAGCCGGTCTTGGGCATGGACAGAAGGGTTTTTCCCCCAGGGGTTTTCATCCTGCAAAGCAGGCAAACCAGCCTTGAGGACTAACCACTACAGACATAGGATACACCGGGGCATAGGGCTGACCACCTTATCCTGTGAACAGTTTGAGGTCCGATGATTAATAAACCTTCGACACTGCAAGGTAAAAGAGGGGAAAGGAAGATGAGATTTATGCAATAAGATATGTGAGATTGGATTTCTACCCAAAGATATTAATCACTCAATTTTCGTTCCAATTCCCAAGAAAACAAAAGCTACAAGATGTGAAGAGTTCAGGACAGTTAGCCTCATCAGTCAAGTATCAAAAGTCCTCCTATATGTTATTCTTGAAAGAAATAAAAGAAAAATAAACATGGAAATAAATGATCCACAATGTGGCTTTGAGAATCATTTATACACAAAGAGAAGGTATTTTTGTCAGAACCATCATAGAAAGATATCTAGAAAAACAAAAAGATATATACCTCTGCTTCATAGATTACAAAAAGGCATTCGACAATGTTCAACATGAGCAATTAATTGAAATTCTTTCAAAAACAGGCATGAATGGAAAAGACATTATGCTAATAACTAATGTTTACTTGGAACAGACTGCATCTTTGAGAATAAGTAGAGAGACTGCAGAAGAATTCCCAGTTCAGAAAGGTGTGAGACAAGGCTGTGTCTTTTCTCCGATTCTCTTTAACCTGTACACAGAAGAAACATTTAATAAAATTAGTAACCTCAAAGGAATCACTGTAGGGGGCAGAAATATTAATAACCCAAGATATGCAGATGACACTGTTCTAGCAGAAAACAAATATGACCTTATGACTCATCATCATCAAATTCCTGCCATGTACCCTCAAGGGGATGTACAGGATATGATAGTACTACATGAAAAATTTACATCTTTACTAACTTCCTCTCTACAATTTTCCTCCAAATCAGTCTGTTACTTGTCAAGACTCCAACATTGTCAGATCTTACATTTCTGTCGTCTAATGCACTTTATACCGTATCAATCCACCTATATCTTGGTCTTCCTCTGGGTCGTTTTCCAGAAACAAGTGTTCTCTGAAATAAAACAAGTTTTCTCTGCCAGGTTGGCAGAGAACATTTGTTTTGCTAATCTTTCCTCTCCCATTCTGTTCAAGTGACCATACCACCTCTACTTTTTCTCAGAACTCTCATATCTGCAGTCTCTAGTCTTTGGTCAAGTGTTTTACTTCTGACCCAGCTCTCAGATCCATAAGTTAAAACTGGTTTGAACATTGTCTTGTATACAGCTAATTTAGTGTTTCGACTAATTTCTCTCTTATTCCATATGAATTTATTCAGTTGACTTCCTACCATACCAGCTTTGTTGATTCTGTTGTCTATTTGTATATTTAATTTACCATCTTCACTAAAAATCGTGCCTAAGTAGCTGAAATGTTTTACTTGTTCCACAAGTTCTCCATTCACAACACAGTTGATATTTTCAATGATTCTGCCTATTTTCATTGTCTTTGTCTTTTTATTGCTGACCTTCATACCATATCTATTACAACAGTTATTCAATTTAGTCAGTGAATCTTGCAGACTAGTAGTGGATTTATTTAGAAGTATAACATCGCCCGCATAAAGCAAAGAGCTGACATTAACATCTCCAATTTTGATATCATGTTTAATACCACTTTCCTTCATAATGTGATCCATATAGATAATGAATAACAGAGGGGATAATGTACATCCTTGTCTCACACCAGATTTAACATTAAACCATCTTCCTGTACTTCCTTCAATTCTAACTGCTGACTTACAACTCAAATAAAGACAAAGTATTGCTTGATATAATTTCCCATTGACACCATATAACTGTAGCATATTTAATAGTTTCTCTCTTGGCAACTTGTCATATGCCTTTTCCAAATCAACAAAACTTAAATACAAATCTTTGTTATATTCCCATGATTTCTCCACTATTTGTTGTAAAGTGAAGATCTGATCCCGATAACCTCTATTTGACCTGAATTCAGCTTGTTCTTCACCAAGCTTTTCTTCCACAATTCTTCTCAACCGTTTCTCAAGTATACTACCATATATCTTAGCAGGAACACTCAGTAGGGAAATACCTCTGTAATTCTCACATTCAGTTTTATTTCCCTTTTTATAAATGGGTACTATGAGAGCTCTACTCCAATCATCGGGAATTCGTCCCTCTGTCCAGGCATTCTGAACTATGCAGTGCAGCCACTGTAAGACTTTTATACCACCATACTCCAGCATTTCTGGTCGAATATCATCTACTCCTGCTACCTTTCCACATTTCAAGCCTTTGATGGCTTTTTCTACTTCAAGTATGGATATGTATTCCTGACTGCATGCCTGGTCAGTGTTTTTTACTACTGTGTTGTCCTCACTGCTTGTTTCATTTAGCAGTTTTTCAAAGTAATTACTCCATACTTCAAGGATATCTTTTTCTCCCATTTTCATGTCACCTTTATCATCTATAATTCCTTTTACAGCACTCTTTCCTCTATTCCTAAGCTTCTTCAACAACCTCCAGAATATTTTGCCACCTTCTTGATATTTATTTTCTATGTTCTTACCAAAATCCTCCCATGACTTTTGTTTAGCTAGTGTTACACAGTGTTTAACTTTCTTATATTTGTCTCTGTATTCTCTAAGAGCATAAGCTGACTTATTTTCCAGGAACTTTTGATATGCTTTCTTCTTTTCCTTCACTGCCTCTTTAACTCCCTGTGTCCACCATGGAGTTCTAATTTTTCGATCCTTGCAGATAACTTCACCACATGCCTCTCTAGCTGAATCAATCAGGGTTTTCTTCAAGGCTTGCCACTGAATCTCCATGGTTTGGTTTCTGTTCTCAAACTCTTTCATTTTTTCTTCAATAATCTTTGTGTATTTTATTCTACATTTCACATCTGAGAGCTGCTCAACTTTTATTCGCTTTAAAACTTTCTTACATGTTATTCTTTTCAATATGAAATTCAGTTTTATCCTGCTCAAGACTAAATAGTGATCACTTCCAATTTCAAATCCTCTGTACACTCTGTTGTCCTGCACCAGGGAGAAAACATCACTATCAACAATAACATAGTCAATGAGACTTTTCTTATTCCTAGCCTCTTCTCTCCATGTGAATTTGTGCACATTTTTATGTTGGAACAGGGTGTTAGTAATAACCAGTCCACGTCCTGAGCAGAAATCCAACAGATATTTGCCATTATTATTAGCTTTGCTCTTTTCTTCAAATTTTCCCAAAATATTTTTGTATGTCTCACAATCATTTCCTACTCTGCTATTTAGATCCCCAACAAGGACCAACTTTTCCTTTTTCATTGTGTCAGTTGCTTTTTCCAAAGCCTCAAAAAATTCCTCCACTTCTACCTTAGTAGAACCTTCTGTGGGACCATAGGCACAAATAAGTCTCATTGTCCAGTTCCTCATTCTCATATTTGCCCACATTACTCTACTTGAGACTGACTGCCATTCAAGAAGATTAGCCTCGTATTTTGTGTTGAATACTATGGCTACTCCTTCTTTTCCTTGATTGTCATTGCCTGAATATAACATTTTGTATTTATTGCTCAGAAAGATCTCACCAATTTTGGTCTTTTTTGTTTCTGTCACCCCTATTATGTCGATCTGGTACTTATCTAATTTTTCAACTAGCTCCATTTCTTTGCCATTCAGGCTTCTTACATTGATAGTACCGATCTTTAACTCTGGTGATGTTGAGTCGGGGTTTGTTTTCAGATTTGTTCCAGTAGCTGACTTTTCGCTGTTCGTCCTGGTTCTCTGGCGAAAACAACGGGGGGCCTTGTTTAACCGGGCGACGCCCCAGCCGGCATGAAATTTTGTCATGTTGTACCATCATTTTTTATTTTGGTTTAACCAATAAGAATACAATTTGGCCGGCTAAATCCCAAATTGCCAGCCCATCCTCATTCGTTCACTATCAAAGTAGATACCCAACAGGGTGCACCACGAGAAGGTGAGGATTGAACATTAGGTCAGAAGCCCTGGTCGGTTCTCTGCATTCCTTTAAAGGCTATGTGTAGGTCTCCTCTCAGTTATACAGCTTTGACCCTTAAGCACCCCCTCTCTTAATTACCTTTTTCATTCCTACATGTAATTATGTTATTTTTTAATGATAATCCTGCCCAACAGAGGTTTTAAACCTAAACCACATTAGTATCAATGATGGACCAAAGGACAGAGGCTCTGCTTGCAATAGAGACCAAACATTGTGTTTTATAAGTCAATTCAGGCTGTAATAAGCAGGATGATAGTCTCACACTGAGCATTGAAATTTATATGACCCATAAAATTTGTTGTAAATATCCAATTCTTATAATCTATCTAATATATGGCTTTCTAAGAATATATATATATATATCAAGGGGATTTTTTAAACATGTAGTGTTGAATGAGTAAGCATGAAATGCATTACAGGAGAATATGACAAGTGTGACCTCCCACATTGAGTTTATTAATTTTGTGGAAGTCTGTTAATAACAATCTACCACTTAAATTGCTAGGTTCAACAGCCTGGTACAGTTAAGTTACTTAATGTAAACCTAAGTATGCTGACCTCATTAACTACCCTGCTGACCATAGTGGATGAAATATATCAACCATCTTACTCCATATCCATGTTATGTTCATGATGCAGTTTGCATCTATGCTTGGTCAACAGATACACACATCGTGGCTGGCAAGGAGGTTAATCCTGTCTAACATAGTCTGTGTCTATCAATACATGCCCACTGACCGGTTTGTTTTATAGGACAAAAAACAACATAATTTCCAGGAGAAATAACCCTGCCACCATGTTGGAGATAGTTAACTCACGTATATTTGTAACAGATATTTCAACTTAGTTGAAAGAATCCTGATATTATTATTATTATTCAGGCCTCCATGGAGTCAAGACTCATCGTGGGAGGTCCTTCCTAAGAAACACAAGGTCTATCAAGACTCATCGAGGGGAGGTCCCCCTCCCCTAAGAAACACAAAGTCTATCATATCACTCCTTGAACTCATTGACCGTTCTCGCTCTCACCACTCCATCAGGCAATGCATTCCATGGTTCAACCACCCTCCATGCAAAGAAACCACAACTCGCCCTCTTGCTCACAGTTTCCTTTCGTAACTTCCAGAGATGGCCTCTTGTCATCACTCCTTCCCGCTGTTCAACCAAGCAAAAGAACTCCTCAGTGTCAACCCTGTAACCACCTTTCAACAGTTTAAAAGTCTCAATCATATCACCTCTCCTTCTTCTATCCACCAAACTCTGCAGTCCACATTCCCTCAGCCGATCCTCATAACTATCATTGTACAATAAAATTAATTTAATCCTTTATCCAAGTGTGAGCAAACAAAGTTTGCGCCTGAAAGTATCTTCAGGACTGGGGTAAGGTGGAGTTTCCCTGGTGTTGTACCACCTTACCCCAGTCCTGAAGATACTTTCAGGTGCAAACTTTGTTTGCTCACACTTGGATAAAGGATTAAATTAATTTTATTATACTCTAACCAAGTGAAAAATAAACTTTCAACATCTTTCTCTAAATCCAGAGTAATTTATTAAAAAAGGGTGGCACACCATTTGGCAACTCCTATAGGTAGAGATGACCTGCTAATGCTTCTGCCTTGTATCTCCACTTGGGCCTGGCTCCCACTGAAGAGAAATCAATAAAGGTCGAAACTAGTCTGGGTAGTGGCCCTTCCCTTAATGCATAACATTAGACATATCCGCAAGGAGATGTGTTGTGCATTATAAGAGATACTGAGATAGGAGTGTTGGTAGCTTGCTCCAACTTTGCAACGAGTTGCCCTGGTGTTGTACCACCTTACCCCAGTCCTGAAGATACTTTCAGGCGCAAACTTTGTTTGCTCACACTTGGATAAAGGATTAAATTAATTTTATTATACTCTAACCAAGTGAAAAATAAACTTTCAATATCATTGTACAGTCCTGAAACCATCTTTGTTATCTGTCTTTGTACCCTTTCCACAGTTAATTTATCCCCTTCAAATCCTGGGGACCAAATCTGAGAACAATAGCCAAAGTGTGGTCTGATCAGGGGTGTATACAATGGAATGATAACTGTTTTATCTCTGCAGGTCATTGTTCTCATTATTGCAGCAATCCTCTGTGTTACCTTCACCACCTTTGCAATATGTCCCCTAAATTTCAGGTTTCTATCAATCATCAACCCCAGATCTCTTGTCTCTCCTACTTCCTCCAGTATAACTCCTCCCATAGAGTATGCAGTGTCCCATCGATGTTTCCCAAATCTCAAGACCTTACATTTTGCTGCATTAAACCGACACCCCCCCCGACACCCATATGTACCTTTAAGAGCATATACCTGAATACTATGATATTACTATGTAGAGAAATTTTAATAAAATCAAGTCTCTCTCTTTCTTAATCTTACTAAAACTTGTTAATATATTTTATAATCTGCTTTTGTAATTCTGAGTTTGAACATTTCTTCTCAACCTACACTAATAAATATTACTTACTTACTGTCCTCTTCCATCAGGAATAGGTTGAGTCCTATGTTTCCACAGCAACCTCCAGGAGTCTCATTAACTACCCTCCTGACCATAGTGGATAAAATATATCAACCATCTTACTTTATATCCATGTTACGTCCATGATGTAGTTTGCATCTATGCTTGGTCATCAGATACACGCATCATGGCTGGCAGGGAGGTTAACCTCCAGGAGTCTCGGTTTCTTGCATGGCTGGTGAGTTGTCTCTTAACTATTGTAATAAATATTACAATAGTTAAATTTATATTTTCAATTGTATTTTTTTAATCAAACTATTTTAATTTTTTCCACCCAACATCTACTGTTAATTGGCAAAAACTTTTTCTTTTCCCTGAACTTTCACTTACAGTCAGAGATCTTCATGAGCAGTGCTGTGGCATAAGAAACTATATGGGAAATGGTTGAGAGGAATTTGAGAGTTTTATCAGACTGCATACCCCACAGTCATAAGAATAAATTTAGTGACTGTTAAATGATGCTTAGTGAATAGAATCATTAAGCAGGAACTGCAAAAAAAAAAAAAAAAAGTTGTGGAGGATATATATGGAAGAAAGTGATCAGTAGGCTTGTGAGCAGAAAGTGCAAGCAAGAAGAGTGACTGGCATAGTAAGAAAGGCAATATCAGATTATGAGAAAAAATTAGTCAACAGGGACCAAAGTATTTTTTTTACTATACTGAAAGTAAAAGGAGCAATGATTATGAAAAATAACTTGAATGAATGTTGATTAGATTTTTATAATATAGATGCGAACACAGATTGATAAGAAAATAACTATTTATTGACTTAATTGCTAATATTTTGCTAGTATTCTATCCAGCATCTTCAGAGCACACAAAGTTTGTTACAGTAACGAGACAACCGCAGTCTCTGGTATAACAGTGGGACTAGTATGAGTAATTGTAACATGCAACACAGACTAAAGTCCTAATTAGGCACAATCTAAGTTGGAAAAAAAAAAAAAAAACACGAGAGAGAAAGCAGTTATTAATTTGGCCTTAGGATGACTGTCTCCCAAATCTTTGGTAGATTTATACAGCCATACTTGTTGAGGTTTGGAGTATGTTTCAAGGCTTCTGTGGATTCCAGGAACAACCTCTCTGACTTGTAAAAGCTTCTGTGCAGCACTTTTGTTTTTTTCTAATTGATCCTGTGTGCAGGGGGAGGTATCCAAAGCATGGTCTGCTAGATCCGCCTTGCCATAGTGAAAGTGCCAGATATATTTTTTGTGTTGACTGAGGCAAGTGTCCACAGTTCTTCCTATCTGTCCATAGTAGGCTCGATGACATGAATAGGGCACTTCATAGACTCCTGAATGTGATAATGGAGAGAATCTGTCCTTAGGTGAATGGATGAGAGTTGCCAATTTCACTTAAGGTGAAATTGTGAAGTTGCCAATTTCACATAAGGTTAAACCTTATGTGAAATTGGCAACTCTTATCCATTCACCTAAGGACAGATTCTGTCTGTTATCACATCCACGAGTCTATGAAGTGACCTGTTCATGTCATCGAGCCTACTATGGACAGACAGGAAAAACTGTGGACGTCTGCCTCAGTGAACACAAAAAATATATCCGGCACTTTTGTTATGGCAAGTTGGGTCTAGCAGACCATGCTTTGGATACCTCTGCACACAGGATCAATTGGAAAAAAAAACAAAAGCTGCACAGAAGAAGCCTTGAAACATAATCTAAACCTCAACAAGTATGGCTGTATAAATTTATCAGAGATTTGGGAGAAGTAATCCTAAGGCCAAATTAATACCTGCTTTCTCTCTCGTGTTTTTTTTTTTTTCCCAACTTAGATGGCGCCTAATTAGGACTTTAGTCTTTGTGTTGCAGGCTACAATTACTCATACTAGTTCCACTGTTACACTGGAGATTACGGTTATCTCGCTACTGTAAAAAACTTTTTTTGTGTGCTACTGAAGATGCTGGACAGAATACCAGCAAAATATTAGCAATTAAGTCAATAAATAGTTATTTTCATATCAATCTGTGTTCGATCTATACAGTTAAAATCCAACCAACATGTGCAACGAACACATAAGCCTTTCCACACGGTTGAGAACTTTAATGAATGCTGATGTGGTAGAGTAGTGGCAGAAGTACAGGAAACAATTGAATTACTAAGTTTATCAATTCATGAGTGTGCAGCATCCAAATGGAGCAGCTGATGTTACAGAGAATTGATGTAAGAATAGAGGAGCTGAACTAGAGGTGTTTAGAATGTTAAGAAATCTCAGTGTGAATACATTCACAGAATCGGACAAGATATTAGCTTATGTGTTACACGAAAGTGCAAGAAAAAAGGCAGCACCCAAACTAAGCTGTTTAATTCTAGTCTCAGCACTAGCAAAGATCCAAGGGAGTAGAGAGAGAGAGAGAGAGGGCAAGATATTCCTGTTGCATAAACGAATCTTTGCTACATTCTTGGAGCTAAATGTAGCAAATTATAGACTGTTAAAGTTGTTGAAGTTAAAATTTCGCACAGGATCAAACAAATCAAAGTAAGAAGTTAAAATTTGTTTAAAAGCCTTTTGGCTTTTCAACAAATTATAGACTGCTTAGTATCTCAAGTGGTAGTTAAGGTACTGGAAAAAAGCTAGCTAAGGGCAAAATCCAGGAATGAATAGATAGGAATATGGTGAAGTCTTGTCTCAGTAATTTACTCACTTTCTATGTTAAAAGAATAGTTGCATTTGGATAAGGGAAATGGCTACACCATATATTGCTAGACTTATCAACAACATTTGGCAGGATACTGGTTTGAATACTCTTATGTAAGTTGATGGAAATGGATGAGAGCACTGTTTTTCAAACTGCAGGTAGTTAAAACACTTTAGTGGGTTCTGACCCACATTTTTTAATGACACAGAATTGAAATTATCAGAGTGGATTTTAGATTTCATAGCTTTTAAAACACTGATTTAATTTTTTTACAAGTATCCAAAAATCTAACTATAAAACACAAATGGATACTATACTTATGAAAATTTTTATACTTGCTAATATAGATGTAAACAAAACGTGTATTTAAATGTTAATCAAATTGTATTTGATATTAATTTTTTTTATTATTATTTTATTATATGTAGCAAGGGTACATGTTGTTTCATGAAACTTTGTTTTAATTGTGTGTGTGCTAGATCGTGATGTAAAATGTATTTCTTATTGTGAGTTGCAGTCAAAAGTTTGAAAAAAAACTTTGATTAGATAGTAGTAAGCATATGGTGGAGATGAATCAAAGAGAAAGCAAGTGAGTGACCATTGATATGTCAGTAGGCCCTATACTTGGGCTGCTGCTGCTGTTCAGTTTGTACATTAATGATATTGGGAATTATCTGGAGAAAGGAGAATATTCAGTTGTTTACTGATAATGCTAAACTGGAGAAGGCAATATCTAATAAGTACAGAAGTCCTACGGGATGATTTGAATAGACATACACTGTGAACAAAGATACTGATAAAGTAGCAAAGCTTAAGGTTATGCACCTTGGGATGAAAATATTGCAAGCTATATGTTATTATTACACCATCCTCCATGAAGTCAGCAGACCCATCATATTATGCTGATGAGACTGCACTTTAAGAAACCGAGACTAGGGATTTAGGGAATGGTGGTGGCAGATGATGTGGAAGTGGTAAAAATGCTTTAGAGGTGAGTGACCAAATGGTGAGGTCTGTGGAATGTTCCTATGAAGACAGACTAAAAGTTTAGATGGAAAATAGATGTGATAGAAACATGTTACTAAAAAGGTTTTATGGAGTAGATGCTAAAAAATGTTTAAAGAAGTCAATATACAACTGGATGGGAGAAAATATTTTCACCGAGAGGTTGTATAAAGACCTACTTAGTAAGGGCATGGGAGGTTAGAATTTTTGCTTGCAGAATAGTAAATGAGTAATCGAAAAACACTGGATTAGAAGGTGGACAGGATTATCATTAAAAAAAATAGCACAATTACATGTAGGAATGAAAAAGATATTTACTTGGGGAATAAGACCAAACTCATCTTGTGACTGTGGTGAGGATAACCAAACTATACAACATATCACATTTGACCGTCCTCACAGAGCCTTCATGGGATCAGTATCTGATAAACTTTATAACAGTTTCCACTGATGCTGTTGACTGGTTGTCGAACTTAGACATTCAATTTTAATTTTATGCTTTGTATATTTTTATATGTATATATGACTACAGTGTCACTTCACACTATTGTATTCTTTTATGCATTTTGTTGTCTTGTATGTGGTTTTTTTTTGTGTATTCTTCTTAGCCAAATGCTAAAAAAAAAAAAAGTAAATGAGTTAAATGGGTTGTTGAAGGTAGTCATGAGTGCTCTGCCAGTAAACAAATTTAAGAGAGGTATGATAAGCATTGTGGTTAGTAATGGCATCTCCACAGTCTGAACGCTCCATGTAATAAAAATTATTATCATGAAATTAAAATTTAATTGTAAATTAATCTGAAATATCTGCATTCTGTGAAGATACCTGCTTGGTGATTTCTGTATATATTGCATATTTTAAAAAAACCAAGGCATGTGTATTATATTATGACAATGCTATAGCTTATATCGTTTAAGCTATAGCATTGTCAGAGTTCCAGTGATAGTGGAAAGAAGGTAAGATGGTTTTGTTATATAAAGGAGACTTCAAAATAGTCATCAAATTACACTGGTCACTATCTCAAAGTGGTGGTTAATGCCAAAGACAGGAATATATATCGAGGGCAGCATACTTTGTGAAGGGGAAGTCTTGGTTTTAGGTACTACTTTACTCACTTTCAATAATAACAATTCACAATTCAGCTGGATAAGGGAAATGACTATAACTTGGTGCTTCTGGACTTTATGAAGGCATGTGACAAGGATATCACATGGAACAAATGTGGATGGATGAAAGAATGGAAGGCAGATGATTCAGTATGCTATCAGGCTCTGTGTTTAAACTACTGCTGTTTATTTTTATGTTAATAGTATTAGGGATGATTTCAGGGAGAATATTCATTTGTTTACTATGTTCCTAGATTAGTATCATAGATTAGTGCTCTTAGAGGACTCAATAGACTAACTGGTATGGACAAAATGCAATGGTTGACAGTTCAGTGAAATAAAAAAGTGTAAGTTTATATTTGCACTTTGGGCTGAAAAGGTTATAAGCTGTGTATTTATACTGATGGGGCTGCAATGATTGAGGAGGCTAGGGATTTTTTTTGTGGAAGGGGGGGGGGTCTGAGAGTTGAATTGGTGGACATGTTGCAAAATTGGGTAGTCATAATGAAGAAAAAAACATACTGATGAGTAGGATAAGAAAGTTATTCTCTCTTTATAAGACTTTAATATAACCACATCTGGAATAGTATATTATTATTATATCACACCTCCAGGGAGTCCAAAGACTCATAGAGGGAGGGCATCAACTCTACAACTCTTCATATCACTACTCCACCAACCTTCATCATCTAACACCAATGCCATCTACCACCACTAGTGCTTTCACAGACAATCACAAACATCCATGTCCATGGCGGGATTCAAACCCGCAGCCTTTTGGCTGGAGAATGGATACGCTAACCACTCAGCCAACCAGGCCGGCATATTCATGGGAATTTACTGTTATGCTTGCTAGGTTAGATAAATGAAAAGTGTGGGTTGTAAAATTTGGTTGATAGGTAGAAATACACTGTAAAAGAGAATATGATATACAAATGCAGGTTTAGTGGATAGATACAGAAGGAAGTTTTCATATGGAAGGAGCAAAGAGACTAGAGTTTGCCTTGAGTATAAGTGTGGTTAGCAAGGATGCGAGGACCACTTTTTTTTGCTTAAAAAAATGGAATAGGATGAATGAGCTTATGGAGAGGTATAATCACACTCTGAATAATGGTTAACATAAACTTTCTGTGATTAGTACTGCAGCTCTGTGCATATGCCTAGATAATAATAATGCTATTACTAGATATATTTAGAATAAATATTATTATTATTACGTGACACCTCCAGGGAGTCCAAAGACCCATCGAGGGAAGGCACCTACTGTACAACTCTCTGTCTCCACCATTTAATCCACCAACTAGAGATTACTTTCACTATGGACAATTATTATTTATTACAAATAATAAGATGCTTATAAAACAAGATATTTAGTGAGATGTTGCTACAGACCAGGGAATATAGATGGTGATTAGCAGGAAATGTTTAGGCAAATTAGTTTGGCAAGCACAAAACAAGCATGGAATTGAATTTTTAGATTTCTTGAGGGACAACTGCCTTAAGCAGCATGTGGTGGAGAAACCAGCTAGCAACAGTACAATGGATGAAAGAATTTGAAGGAAAAGGAGTCATTATTGTATGGGAGATACTAAGAAAAAATTGTTGACTGCACTGACAGATTGTATACCTCGAGTGAAGAAGAAGATAAAGTAATTTGAATTCAAATAGATGACAAAAGGAATAAAAGGGGAACTGCAGAAGAAAAAAATATTATGGAAGGCACATAAAGAGAGAGGGGTGGAGAGTAGTTGCATGAGGAATATAAGGCTCAGGCTAGGAAAGTCACTAGTATTGTAAGGAGAGAAAAAATAGAATATGAGAGGAGACTGGCACTGCAATTCAAGGATAATCCAAATGAGTTTTTTTTCACTATGTGTCAAGTAGGAAGGAAAATGATAGTGGACAGATTATCTTGTTGGGTGGAAATGGGGAATCAGATGATCAAAGCAGATGACAAAATTTAGCTGTTTATTAATCATTTTATTAGAATGTTCCATCCTGGTAGTACAGGCTTTATTCCTATAAGAATAATGAATGGTGAAGTGTTAGAAGTGAATGAAGAGGATGTATTCCAAATACTGAGTATGCTGAATGTCGATAAGGCAGTGGGGGGGGACTAGATGAAATTTCCCAAGATTAAAGGGAATGTGCTATGGAACTGACTGTGCCATTAACATAGAACATTGCCTATTTAATGAAAGTCTTGCAATGGGGCAGATTTCTGGAGAGTGGAAGAAAGGGTAAAATAGTACCATTGCATAAGGAGTGGTGGTGGTGGTGGTGGTAGAATAGAGGTATCAAATTATAGGCCTGTTTGTATTTCTTCTGTAGTTGTTAAGATTTTGGAGAAATTGGTAAGACCTCATATGCAGAATTGGGCAGAAGGGTAATATTATTTATGCAGGCCAGCATGAATTTATTTAAGGATATTTTTAGTAATCTGGTTACCTTTTACAGTAGAGTAACAACAGCAGTGGATGAGGGTAAGGCATAACAGTAATTTTTTTTTTCCAGATTTTTCCAAGGCATTGACAGGGTGCCACATGACAAATTGATTTTTAAGTTGAATCATATTAGTTTAGATATCAGGTTAGTGAATTGGTGATTAGCTCTTTGATAGATATCAGAGTTGTATATGGGCAGCAGTATCAGGAAGTAGGAATGTTACATGTGGAGTTCTACAGGGTTCAGTCCTGGGACCAGTGCTGTTTAATATTTATGTCAATGATATTGTCACAGGAATATGGGGAGATGTTCAGTTATTTGCAGTGATGTGAAGTTTGGGAGAGTTATTAGTAATAGTGCTAATTTTGGCTCATCAAGAGGATTTGAATAAGCTGGAAAGATGGGCAAATGAATGGGGAAGTCAATTTAAAGCATCTAAATATAAGATTTTAAAGTTTGGGATCCACAGATGGAATGCTTCATACTCACTTGATAGTTATAGTGGAAGAAGTAGTAGTAGTAGTAGAGGAAACAATGGATCTTGAAGTGATTCTATATAGAGATTCAAAGTTCCAAGGATATATTGCAAAGTTTGTGAAGACATCTCAGAGAACTGCAGCAATGTTGAGTAGAACATTGACCATGAGAGATAAAAGTCCCATTCTATAAAGCTTTGATCAGCCCACATCTGGATCTCTGTGCTCAGATCAGGTCACTGGGATTTGAAAGGGATGAAGTAACCTTGGAGAGGGATAACAAAAATTATATCAGGACTGTACAGTATTATGAGGATAGACTTATGGCATGTGGACTGCAGAGTTTGGTGAATAGAAAGGTAATGGGGGGGGGGGGTGATATGATAGAGACATTTAAACTGTTGAAAGGTTATTATCGTACTAACACTGAGGAGATTTTTCATATGGTAGAATGCAGGAAGTTGCAAAAGGGAGGTGGTGAGTAAAAAGGGTAAAAAGTAAGTTTTTTGTATGGAGAGTGGTAGGAGAATGGAATGCATTGCCTGAGAGGGTGGTGAATGTGCAGACTGTGTATGATTTTAAGGAGTGGTTTGATATACTTTGTGTTGACTTCCCATGATGAGTCTTGTGACTCAATGAAGGTCAGGAAAATAATAGTAATAATATGCATCTAAAACCACTAGTAACTAATAACGTTGAAATCACTAATGTATTGAATAGAATTTAATGTTATCATTACATAAAAGAATAATGTTATAAATCTCTCTCTCTCCTTCCTTAAAATTAAGTTTATGAATCCCACAGTGGAAAGGTCTTATAAAAATTTGCTTGACTTCTTTTATAAGTAATTATCACCTGTGACTAAACAAGACACAAATGATAACTGATATTAAATAAGCACAATTCAAAATTAGAAATCTTGTGTCTTGAAATTTCAGAAGGCAGTGTAACTTACTGATTTTTAGCCAGTTCACCTGCAGTAAGACACTTCATTTGTCTATATCTCTGTGTATATGCATATAAACTTTTATATTTGGACAAGTAATATTCAGTGACTGTTGATATTAGTTAGTCATATATAAATTTTAGGTGGATACTAATTATATATATATATACATATACACTGTATATTAAAACTAGTCATTACCAACACAATTTAAAAAATTGCATAAAAATATGCATAAATTCACATGCAGGGAATGAACATGATACAAGAAAATTCTTATTGATTAATAATTGTTGATAGTGTGATATCTTTTGTATTAGTCCAAAGATACGAAGGTATTTGAATAGGATACTGCATGGAAATCTATTACATAAAACAAATAATGAAGGATAAGAGGGTGGCTAATGAATGAGTATCAGAGTGTATATGGTGAAGCAGAATCTAGGTCAGTATGAACAGCTTGGGATGTGCTGGGACTGCTGTTTAATTGTACTCATACATTAAATATTTAGAGTAGAGTATCTGTTTTTCTGCTGCACTGGAAGGAAATGGTAAATAAGAGATTCTTTAAGAGGATGTGAATAGGCTTGAAAAAAGCTGACTGTTTACATTGATTGATTGCACATCAAGAGATGGGTGAGTTCTGGGAGAGCAAATACAATGCAGAAATGGACAAAATAGTACAAATAATCACTTGATTGCTAAAATCAAACATGGATAAGAATGTTATTTTCTAATTTTTTTATAAGCCTCTATATGACATTATATGGACACCTGTGCTTACATTTGGTCATCTAAGTTTTATAGAAATGAAGAAGTAGTAATAAGATTCAGATATAATGGGATGCCTGTGGAATGTTCACTGTGACGATACAGAGTTCACTATGTATCCTCACTGTGAGGATACATGGTGAACTGTAAAATTGGGTTGCTAGCAATAAAGAGGGAGTATAATAGAAACAAGTTATCAAAGAAATTTTATACGATAGATGTATATGAAATTTTTCAATAAAAGGCAGGAAAGAGAAAACAGTGGTTCATCAATGAAATTCAATTAGTGTGGTGAGTAAGGACTGAGGACTGCATCTTTTTGCTTGGAGAGTTATGAACAAATAGAATGAATTCTATAAATGAATTTAAGAAGTGATATGATAATATCATGTGAATAATATTTAGTATGAACCTTTTGTGATGAGCTGTACGACTGCATGGAAGTTCCAGAATAATATTAATAATGTGTAGAAATGTATAGGTATTTGTAGTGATAAATAATGTCCACCTACTGTAGTGGGATGAAAATGTGTACTAAAGTTTTGAAAACAACTTGAATAACTCATGTTTGGACTATAGAATTAACTACACAAATGTTGGTGGAGAGAAATAAATTTGAAAATTACCATCTTATGAAGAAAATATTAATTATTAGAGCCAGGGGCACATGGTGATGTTATCCACATAGAAAAATATGAACTCCATGAAAGACACAAGTTTAAGAAGCAATCCATGAAAGAATAAATTATATTTAAAATTCTATCTATTCAGTTAGAATATGCTTATATAAAATATAGAGAAAAAGGCTAGAAAATTGTCCATAAAAATAGTTAACAAAAGTCGTGAAGATTTGGTAAAGCAATAGAAGATATATATATATATATATATATATATATCATTAAGGCAGCAAAATGTTTTGGAGACTACTAGTAAAGCTTAGAAATGGAGAAAAGAATACCACAAAATAAGAAGATAAGGTTATTCTGGATGTCTGGAATAACTATTTTCAAAAACTTTTTTAAATAAGATAATATTATTTAAATACAATAAGAACAATCACAGAAAATATCCAGGATGATAATATCTAGTCAAGAGTACATATCAATTATTAGTGTTGTGTGGGCATTAACATGGAGTCTGAAGACTCATCGTGTGAGGCCCACACCAACTATTCACATTCACACGATACTTATCATGCCTCATCATGAACTTGCTCACCAATAAAGCACTCACAACAGTCTGGTAAATTCATTCCACTCATTTACCACTTTCAAAGTTAAAAGTGTCCCTGACACCTTTATTAAGCACGGTCTTACTCATTTTTCCATGAATTCCCCCCCCCCCTCCAGTCATATAATAAAAAATTGCTCTATGTCAGTCTTATAAAACACTCCTTTAGTAACATACACATTTCTATCATATATCCTCTTTTCTGCCTATCAGTCAACTTATGTAACCCATAAACCCCTCAGCCTCCTCATATGCAGTATTCCACAGACCATCATTTTGGTCACTTGCCAATGAATAAACATTACCTCTAATTTTTGCTAGCCATGTGCACATGGAAAACGTTTCGTGTGCAACTTTCCAGTCTCACACTCAATGTACAATGGCTTGTGCTTACAGTAGGTCACAAACTCTTAATTTGATATTCTTAAAATTGGTGATATCTCTGTTAAAAGATCTTGTAAGTTGCATGTTAAATATTTCTATATGAGCAACCTAAATGTTATTTCTTCAGCTACTTAAATACTGCCCTAGCATACTACCATTTTGTAGGATATCATACATGACCTTGATTAATTTTTACTCTATCCAATTTTTCATCAGCAAAAACTGAATATTTCCCTTCAAATCATTTCCTGTATCTTTAAGTGTAAACTAAATAGCAAGTATACAACCTGTGGCATACTATTCACCTGCCTGCCTTCTTTAGGTAAAAATGCTATGAGAAACCTGAAGTACATAATACTAGCTATGTGGCCAGTAGGAAGAGAAATGATTGTGGAAGAATGACATTGTGGAGTTGTTCAATGAGCACTTTATTGGAGTATTTCATCCTGGAGAAGAAGTTTTAATACTAGAGGGGTAGGGCAGGTTTGAGGTTTAGAGGTGCAAGAGGAGATTGTTTTCCAAATACTGAGTACTCTGGATGTCAGTAAAGCAGTGGAACTGGATGGTATTTTACCACAGGTTTTGAGAGAATGTGCTAAAGAACTGACAGCTCCTTTGATTTGGGTTTTTCAATGAAAGTCTAGCTATGGGAAAGGTACCCAAGGAATGGAAGGAAGGTAAGATAGTGCCATTGCATAAGGGTGGTAGCAGCTGGAAGTGTCTAATTATAGGCCAGTTTATGTGTCATCAGTAGTTAAGGTTTTGGAGAAATTAGTGAGGGACTATATACAGCATTGGGCAGATGAGGGTAATGTTATCTGTGAGAATCAACATAGATTTGTTAAGGGGCGCTCTTATGTAATACGATTGCCTTTTATAATAAAGTGACAAGAGAAGTCGATGAGGGAAAGGCATAGACTGCCATTTTTTTGGATTTTGCAAAGGCATTTGATGGGTGCCACATGATAAGCTGATATTTAAGTTGCAGCACATGGGTTTAGATGTTGAGTTAGTCAACTGGATTCAAGATTGGCTGTCTGATAGGTATCAGAGAGTTGTGTATGGTGGGGCAATATCAACCTTTTATTAGTAATAGTACAGATGTGGCAGTGCCTGCAAGAGGATCTGAATAAACTAGACAGATGGACAAATGAATGGAGTGTCAGTTTAATGCAGCAAAATGTAAAATCTCGAAGTTTGGGATACATCGATGGAAGGCTGCATACTCGATTACAGGAGCTGTACTGGAGGAAGTAGGGGGGAGACGAGATCTGGGGCGTGATGATCGATAGAAAATTGATATTCAGGGGGCATATTGCAAAGGTGGTGAAGGTAACCCAGATGATTGCTTGCTGCAATACTGAGAAGGATGCTGACCTGCAGAGATAGAAGAATTATCATTCTGTTGTATAAGACCATGATCAGATCACACTTAGACTATTGTTCTCAAATTTGGTCCCTCCGCACCCTCTGTGGAGAGGGTGCAGAGGCAGATAACAAAGATGGTTTCAGCTGTACAATGTTAATTATGAGGATCGGCTGAGGGAATGTGGATTGCAGAGTTTGGTGGATAGAAGGAGAGGTAATATGAACACTGTGGAGTTCTTTCATTTGGTGGAGCAGTGGGAAGTAGCAATGACAAGGGGCCATCCCTGGAAAGTATGAAAGGAAGCTGTGAGCAAGAGGTTGAGGAGTGGTTTCTTTGTGTGGAGGGTGGTGGAACCATGGAATGCATTGCCTGATAGTGTATAATAAATTTAGTTTAATCCTTTTTCCAAGCGTGTGCAAACAAAGTTTGCCCCTAAAAGTATCTTCAGGACTGGGGTAAAGTGGTACAACACCGGGCGACTCCTTACAAAGGTGGAGCAAGCTACTAACACTTCTATTTCAGTATCTCAAATAATGCAAAACACATCTCCTTGCGGATATGTATAATGTTATGCATTAAGGGAAGGGCCATTACCCAGACTAGTTTCGACCTTTATTGAGGTAAAAAGGTGGCACACTATTTGGCAACTCCTATAGGAGGAGATGACCTTGCTAATGCTTCTCCCTTGGTATCTCCACTTGGGCCTGGCTCCCACCAAAGAGACCGCAATAAAGGTTGAAACTAGTCTGGGTAGTGGCCCTTCCCTTAATGCATAACATTATACATATCTGCAAGAAGATGTGTTTTGCATTATGGGAGATACTGAGATAGAAGTGTTGGTAGCTTGCTCCACCTTTGCAAGGATTGCCCGGTGTTGTACCACTTTACCCCAGTCTTGAAGATACTTTCAGGCGCAAACTTTGTTTGCACACACTTGGATAAAGGATTAAACTAAATTTATTATAGTCTGACCAAGTGAAAAATAAACTTTCAACTTCAAAATGCCTGATAGTGATGAGAGCAAGAATGGTCAATGAGTTCAAGGAGTGATATGATAGACTTTGTGTTTCCTAGGAAGGACCTCCTATGATGAGTCTCTTGACTCCATGAAGGCTTGAATAATAATAATAATAATAATAATAATAATAATATTCAACCTGAAATACAGTGGTATAAAATTTGACAGAAGCTACATCTAAAGACAGTAACAAGGTTGAATCCCTGATGACTGGAGTTGAGCTATCATATACCCATTTATAATAAGGGAAATAAAATGGGGGTGCTTAAGGGTCAAAGCTGTATAACTGAGAGGAGACCTCCACATAGCCTTTAAAGGAATGTGGAGAACCGACCAGGGCTTCTGACCTAATGTCCAATCCTCACCTTCTCGTGGTGCACCCTGTTGGGTATCTACTTTGATAGTGAACGAATGAGGATGGGCTGGCAATTTGGGATTTAGCCGGCCAAATTGTATTCTTATTGGTTAAACCAAAATAAAAAATGATGGTACAACATGACAAAATTTCATGCCGGCTGGGGCGTCGCCCGGTTAAACAAGGCCCCCCCGTTGTTTTCGCCAGAGAACCAGGACGAACAGCGAAAAGTCAGCTACTGGAACAAATCTGAAAACAAACCCCGACTCAACATCACCAGAGTTAAAGATCGGTACTATCAATGTAAGAAGCCTGAATGGCAAAGAAATGGAGCTAGCTGAGGAATTAGATAAGTAATAGATCGACATAATAGAGGTCACTGAAACAAAAAAGACCAAAACTGGTGAGATCTTTCTGAGCAATAAATACAAAATGTTATATTCAGGCAATGACAATCAAGAAAAGGAGTAGCCATAATATTCAACACAAAATACGAGGCTAATCTTCTTGAATGGCAGTCAGTCTCAAGTAGAGTAATGTGGGCAAATATGAGAATGGGGAACTGGACAATGAGACTTATTTGTGCCTATGGTCCCACAGAAGGTTCTACTAAGGTAGAAGTGGAGGAATTTTTTGAGGCTTTAGAAAAAGCAACTGACACAATGAAAAATGAAAAGTTGGTCCTTGTTGGGGATCTAAATAGCAGAGTAGGAAATGATTGTGAGACATACAAAAATATTTTGGGAAAATTTGAAGAAAAGAGCAAAGCTAATAATAATTTCAAATATCTGTTGGATTTCTGCTCAGGACATGGACTGGTTATTACTAACACCATGTTCCAACATAAAAATGTGCACAAATTCACATGGAGAGAAGAGGCTAGGAATAAGAAAAGTCTCATTGACTATGTTATTGTTGATAGTGATGTTTTCTCCCTGGTGCAGGACACCAGAGTGTACAGAGGATTTGAAATTGGAAGTGATCACTATTTAGTCTTGAGCAGGATAAAACTGAATTTCATATTGAAAAGAATAACATATAAGAAAGTTTTAAAGCGAATAAAAGTTGAGCAGCTCTCAGATCTGAAATCTAGACTAAAATTATTATTATTATTATTATTATTATTATTATTCAGGCCTCCAAGGAGTCAAAAGACTCGTCGAGGGAGGTCCTTCCTAAGACATAAAGTCTGTCAAGACTCACTGAGGGGAGGTCCCCCCCTGAGAAACACAAAGTCCATCATACCACTCTTTAAACTCACTGACCATTCTCGCTCCCACCACTCCATCAGGCAATGCATTCCACGGCACAAATACACAAAGATTATTGAAGAAAAAATGAAAGAGTTTGAGAACAGGAATCAAACCTTGGAGATTCAGTGGCAAACTCTGAAGAAAACATTGATTGATTCTGCCATAGAAGCATGTGGTTAGGTTGTGTGCAAGGATAAAAAAATCAGAACTCCCTGGTGGACACAGGAAGTTAAAGAGGCAGTGAAGGAAAAGAAGAAAGCATATCAAAGTTCCTGGCAAATAAGTCAGCTTGTGCTCTTAGAGAATATAGAAACAAATGCAAGAATGCTAAACACTGTGTAAAACTAGCTAAATAAAAGTCATGGGAGGACTTTGGCAAGAATATAGAAAATAAATATCAAGAAGATGGCAAAATATTCTGGAGGTTGTTGAAGAAGCTTAAGAATGGAGGAAAGAGTGCTGTAAAAGGAATTAGAGATGATAAAGGTGACATGAAAATGGGAGAAAAAGATATCCTTGAAGTATGGAGTAATTACTTTGAAAAACTGCTAAATGAAACAAGCAGTGATGACAGCACAGTGGTAAAAAACACTGACCAGGCATGCAGTCAGGAATACATATCCATACTTGAAGTAGAAAAAGCCATCAAAGGCTTGAAATGTGGAAAGGTAGCAGGAGTAGATGATATTCGACCAGAAATGCTGGAGTATGGTGGTATAAAAGTCTTACAGTGGCTGCACTGCATAGTTCAGAATGCCTGGACAGAGGGACGAATTCCCGATGATTGGAGTAGAGCTCTCATAGTACCCATTTATAAAAAGGGAAATAAAACTGAATGTGAGAATTACAGAGGTATTTCCCTACTGAGTGTTCCTGCTAAGATATATGGTAGTATACTTGAGAAACGGTTGAGAAGAATTGTGGAAGAAAAGCTTGGTGAAGAACAAGTTGAATTCAGGTCAAATAGAGGTTATCGGGATCAGATCTTCATTTTACAACAAATAGTGGAGAAATCATGGGAATATAACAAAGATTTGTATTTAAGTTTTGTCGATTTGGAAAAGGAATGACAAGTTGCCAAGAGAGAAACTATTCAATATGCTGCAGTTATATGGTGTCAATGGGAAATTATATCAAGCAATACTTAGTCTTTATTTGAGTTGTAAGTCAGCAGTTAGAATTGAAGGAAGTACAGGAAGATGGTTTAATGTTAAATCTGGTGTGAGACAAGGATGTACATTATCCCCTCTGTTATTCATTATCTATATGGATCACATTATGAAGGAAAGTGGTATTAAACATGATATCAAAATTGGAGATGTTAATGTCAGCTCTTTGCTTTATGCGGATGATGTTATACTTCTAAATAAATCCGTTACAAGTCTGCAAGATTCTCTGACTAAATTGAGTAGCTGTTGTAATAGATATGGTATGAAGGTAAGCAATAAAAAGACAAAAACAATGAAAATAGGCAGAATCATTGAAAATGTCAACTGTGTTGTGAATGGAGAACCTGTGGAACAAGTAAAACATTTCAGCTATATAGGCACGATTTTTAGTGAGGATGGTAAATTAAATATAGAAATAGACAACAGAATCAGCAAAGCTGGTATGGTGGGAAGTCAATTGAATAAATTCATATGGAATAAGAGAGAAATTAGTCGGAACACTAAATTATCTGTATACAAGACAGTGTTCAAACCAGTTTTAACTTATGGATCTGAGAGCTGGGTCAGAAGTAAAACACTTGACCAAAGACTAGAGACCACAGATATGAGAGTCCTTAGAAAAATTATAGGCATGAACAGATGGCATCAATGGCAGTATCATATTAAAAACGAGGATATTAGGAAAGAACTTGACATTGTCTGCATCCAGGAATGTGTTAGCAGAGCTAATCTCAGGTGGTATGGTCACTTAAACAGAATGGGCGAGGAAAGATTAGCAAAACAAGTGTTCTCTGCCAGGTTAACAGCAAAACGACCCAGAGGAAGACCAATATATAAGTGGATTGATACGGTACAAAGTGCTTTAGATGATAGAAATATAAGATCTGATAATGTTGAAGTCTTGACAAGTAACAGACTGATTTGGAGGAGAATTGTAGATAGGAAATTAATAATGATGTAATTTTTTTCATGTAGTACTATCATATCCTGTACACCCCTTGAGGGTACATGGCAGGAATTTGATGATGATGAAATAAAATAATATGAGAATTATAGAAGAATATCCTTATCCTTATTGAGTACATTAAAATGATTTATGTAAGCATACTTCAGAAAATGCTAAAGAAAATCAAAGGAAGAATTTGTTGAACAAGTTGAATTCAACCAAAGAGGGGATTAATTTGTATCTTGTAACACATAGTTGAAATCATGAGAATATGATACAGATCTCTATTTAAGCATTGTTGATCTTGAAAAATGTATGATAAAGAACTTCTGAAAGCACTAATAAATCTACATGGTGTAAATGGATCATTACACCTAATAGTGCAAAGCTTATAAGTTGCAAATTGGCAGCTTAAATTGAAAATTGCAAAAACAAGGTGGTTTGATGTGAAATCACATGCAAGTCAGGATTTTATAATATCTCCTGTTATTTATAATTATGTTATTAGTCACATTATTAAGAAAAGTGATATTCTGTACTTAGTGCATATAACATCCCCTTACATAAATTTGCTATAATTCTTAGCCTTTTAGCTAAATTAAATATTTGCTGTTGCAAACTTGGTATCAGTGTCAGCAGTAAAAATACTAAAACATGCAAATAGGCACAATAAACAACTACATTCTCAATAGTGAACCTAGAACAGATTTCATTTTAGCTATTTAGAAATGATTTTTATTATAAGGCTGGCAGGCTGGCATTTGTAGAGTTGATTGAATAAATTTAGCATTAGTGTTATTTCTAGACCTTGACAGAGTCAGAAGACTCACTGCAGAAGGCTAGGCTCTCAGATCACAATATCTTGAAAATATTCAGAGTTGGAGCATTCACCACCTACTCTTAACACATTTCACTCTTTCACTATTTGCCATGGAAAAAAGTCTCATTTTCACTTCTTATTGATGGAACTTGTACAAACCTCTGCAGGCTCAGTTAGTATAGCCCCTCATTTGGAAAAACCTGGGTTCAATTCCCATCCAAGATGCGAGGAACCTTTATCCGGTCTGTTTTGACCGGATAAAGGTTCATCTCCCCAGAACAGGCAAACCGGCCCTGTGAACACACGCATCTACAGACATAAAAAAGTGCCCTCCCCCTCCCTTCCAATGCCAGACTCTGCAATGAGCCAGTTGGGGTTTCCTGCAGTCACATAATCTTAGCAGACCCTGCACCAAGCAGGATAAAAGCACTATAAAGAAAAAGAAAATTCATGGGACTTGTACAGTTTCCAGTAATGAGATGACCTTGACCTCTTCCACCATATTACCCTATTCCTGCTACCAAATTTACATTGAACAAGAAAGGAATCAGAAAAAGAAAAAAAAAAAAAAAAACCAGGCAAGCAGTATTTAGTGTTCAGTCAGTTTTTCATATATGCAAATAGTGATATCACTTTCAGAACTGTATTACATATACAGGGGTGTAGTCCTCTACCTTGGAAACAAAAATCCAGAGCAAAGTGTGGCATTTATTATTATTATTATTATATTAATTTTAATTATATTATTATATATTTCAATTAACATTATATATTAGATAATATAATAATAGCGGTAAGCTGCTATTTTTTGACTGAAAGCTGGAACTGCATTATAAGTCTTATTATTATAATTCTTATAATTTATTATAATGAATTTAAAAATTTTGATAGTTTTAAAAAAGTACCAGGGCGTTGTCTTGGCCCAACTACACCCCTGTACCTATATGGATGTCAGGGGGAAAAAAAACATTATTACTATTATTCAAGAATGTGAGTAGAATTAATCTAATATGGTGTAATCAATTACATGGAGGGTAAAAGATTAGCACGACAAGTATCTAAAAAACAAAGTGGCAGGAAAAAATGACCCAGAGAAGATGAGATATATAGATTAGTTGATCACTTAGGACAGTCTGAGTAAATAAAGCTGATCTAGATACCTGATAAATAATAGAACAATTTGGAAGAAAGTTGTTAAGAAACTAGTCATGAAACGTTAATTATATTAGACTGTTGTGGTACATCTTTGAGGGATTTCAGAATCTATAGCACATTAATGACATGAGCAAGAGCTTTAAAAGAGAGAAGGCACCTGCTGATTTTTGTTGAAAAGCTGAACGTTGTCATACTTAGTGAGTTGGGGAAGAAAGTTGCAACAAAAGTGAATGGGACTGTGAATGGATGACAAACAGCTTCTTATATCTTTATAACCTTAGAGAAAAAGGGAGGAATAGAAGTTAGTTGAGGAAAACAGTACCCATGAAAAGGAATAAAAGAGAATGTTTGTGAGAAAGTAGTTGGAGTGAATCTATCAGTTATCAGCCATACATAAGTGGTAGATAATTTAATTGTCTGTTGCAATACTACTGCCTTGCTTACTGGAGGCCTGAAGTGAATGCCGTTTGGTTCTTCAAACAGGGTCTCTGGTTTCTGTTCCATACCTCTTCTTTTTTACATATAGTGTGGGTGATATCTCACATGGGCATGACCAATACTATAATTAATGAGGAAGTAAGCAACTCCTCCATCTGAGGTCCAGTAGTTTTGTAGGCCAGGTGTACATGGGACTGAAGCTAATAGTAATGTAACTGGAGAGTTTGCAGTCAGCTAGCTAACAATCCTGCTTTTGTTTATTCTGCTAGATCATGCCTGGAGGAAGCTGAATATAGCAGTATGCAGGAGGCACTGTTGAGGACATGCATGGATAGGACTATCTAACAATCCTGTTTCTGTTTATTTTGTTAGATCATGCTTGGAGAAAGTCTGAATATGGGGCACTGCATACCTGCTGTATATAACTAACTTTTTGACAACAGCTATGAAAGAGACTGTTAAAAATACAGAAGAACATCCAAAATACAACCAAAAAATCATAAATTCCATAAAGAAAATACTTCTTTATAGAATTCCTGACCTACTATTTTTCAGAGAACCTCAACTGGAAGCCTCAAGAACTATCCACCCAGCTATCCAAACTATATTTTACATAGTTCCATTAAAAAAAAAAAAGGCTAGAAAATTAGAATTTCCTCATTATGATCTACTCTAGCTTAAAATTTTCTAGATGTAAATTTGTTGCATTCATTTGCTGTCTTTATCACTCTCCAAATTCTGATAATCACTTTTAACCTCTTTGAAAACTGAAAGAAACCATTAATCAGTTTGTTCTCTTTAGTTTGTTTGTAGCTATCAAGTGCACAAATATTGAGGCTTATTCTCCTTGTTAACTTCATTGTCTGTAACTAAAACTAGGTTCCTTTCTCTAACTCCACTGATCAAGTTGGAAGAGATGCTAAATTATTTGCTGTTCACAATGAATAAACACAACCAGATAATATTCATCACCATCAGAGTAGAGAGAGAGAAGGTATGCTATTCATTCAGTAAACAGTGGGGTTTAATTCTGCTGTAGCATTGATGGTTTTAAGTCATCAGGTGATGGATAATTTTGGTTGCCTGGTATAGGACCACCACCTTGCTTCCTGAGAAGCCTGAAATGGCTTGAAAAAAAAGTTTCATGTTTGGTCTGTAAAGCAGAATTTACAAATCTAACTTTGTGGAATTTACCTAAACTACTTCCATTATCCTTAACCAGCTTTCTTTCCTTCCAAATATACTACAAATACAGATATCATCCCTCCTCTCAGAAACTCAGATCCTAACATTGTTCATGTTTCCTTTTCTAT
This sequence comes from Typopeltis vanoorti, assembly GCF_054136105.1. Lineage (NCBI taxonomy): Eukaryota > Metazoa > Arthropoda > Arachnida > Uropygi > Thelyphonidae > Typopeltis > Typopeltis vanoorti. The sequence goes on from NC_143559.1 coordinate 63,777,547, forward strand.
GGAATGGCCTTTAAAAGTTCAGCCATTCTCATGTCATTTGGCACCACAATGATACAAAATAGGATGACTTCCATGATTTCTACAGTGGCTTTCTCTGGTAATTACTGTTTGTTCTTTCCTAATTCAAATTTGCTCTGACAAAATAACTAAAATAATCCTTGCTAGAATATGGAACTTGATCAACATTCCATCCAAAACTCCTGATCACTATCCAGGTTTGGTTCTCCAAGTATACCAAAATAGTCCAAGATAAAAATTCAGCATATCCCATATGACTCGAGTCAAAAAACCTCCACCTTTTTGCAATCAGCTTGCAACATTCATTAAGGGGTGGAGGGATCCCTCCAAATGCATGGACATGTAGAGTTAGCTGAGCATATATTTATTTGACACATATATTAGACTAATGTCTTAGTGCTTCAGCTGACTTGCAATAATTCTATACGCTAGACCAAACTATAATTCCATTCGGACTGACCATGTGCACATAAAATGCAAAACTTGCTTTTTGTATATAACCAATAAGTCTAGTTGCAGCTGTTGCTGTGTTTGTCCTCCCAATCTCAACTTCTAAATTCTTATTGTCATTAGGCCTTCTTGGGTTCATGGATTCATCACAAGTATTTCCAGAGTTCAGCAATTACCCTGAGACACACACACACACACATAGAGAGTGTGTGTGTGTGTGTGTGTATATATATATATATATATATATATATTCTTACTGCAATAATTATTATTTATATTTAACTGGTGTTTCAAGATGTGTGTTCTAGTAGTAATTCATGGTATTTACTGCCTGTTTAACATATATATATATATATATATATATATATATACATATACATACCTGTGTGTGTGTGTTTCCACTCCTGTGGTATACAAATTGCATTTAAAATCTGTGTTCTGGAATTAACACCCATCCTATTTTGAGATACAGGTAAACTATCAATCCCATTGTCTTCAATGCAGCCCTCTTGAAGACAATGGAAGAAAGTTATCAACATTCAAGTTCTTTGCTTGCCATCAAGTCCACTAGTTAATTGGCAATTACCACATATATTAGTATGGATTTTGTCACACTCATTCCACAGCAGATCTACTAGCCAACCTTACCTGCCTTTGGACACAAATCATAACAAGATTTGGAGAAAATCGTTCATTTGGATCTGGAAGGGAGACCTTCTAACGAGATTACCATCTCCTGGTCACCAGTTTCCTCTCTTTGGAATTGTTCTGTGATTGTAATGTTATTGTAGTTTTATTTTGCATTGATAGAACTCTTTGCTTTTACCCCCCATTCTTCCTCCTATATATTAATGACTTCCTCTTAGTAACCTCAAATCCTATACATAGTCTGCTGATGGCAGTACACCTTATTCCTTTTCTTTATTTGGCACTCCTGTTTCCATTACTAGTTTTCTAAACTTTTCAGCACTATCAAAATCCATAAGAAAGATCTTACTTCATTTCTCCTTACTTTTGATAACCTTTATATCTCCAGCAAAGATCACATATCTCTTCTTGGGTTAACTTTCACACCTATCCTTTTCTGGAACATCATATCCATAGTCTCCTCAGCTTCCGACGAAGTTGATCTCCTCTTTCATTCAAGACTACGTTTTGCCTGCATGATTCCTAACACAATATAAATGCCAAATATCCTCGACCTTAGAATACTGTTCTTACATTTGGAATGGCCACCTAAAATTCTAGATGCTATCCAGAAGAGGGTAGTATGCTTAGTGACCAGATGCACAGTATTATGCTGTATTGTACAGCATTTAAAATATTTTATTCACCTTAAGAGAAAGAGTAAACTACAAGCATACATTAGTTGTTTATTCTGAGGAACTTTTTCGTGTAAAATTATTTTTTGATTATATGCCAAACTTTTATGTTAAAGTTCGACAAAATTATAATCAATGTAATCTAAATTTATGTAATACCAACGTTTTGTTTTGTTTTGTTTTTACTACTATAATTTACATAATGTATGTTTAATGCATGTAATTTGTATTCTTTTTTGTAAAAATTACCTATTTTTACTGTGCAATTCACAACTATTTGTAACAAATTGTAATTGGGCTAATAAACGTTATTATTATTAGTGACACCTCCAAGGAGGCTGAAGACTCATCACGGGAGAACACCTACTGTACAACTTTTCGTCTCCACTACTACACAGAACCTATACTACCAATCACCTACATCAACGCCATCTACTGCCCACAATCACCATCACCACCGCTAGAATTTTTTTTTTGTCTGTAAATTGCATGTGTTCTGAAAGGCCAATTTGTCTGTATGCGGATGAAAAACATGAGTTTCCGGGAGAAAAACCCTGCTACCACCGTATGAGATTGGCTAACTTACCTTCAATTGAAAAAGTCCATATAAAGATTCCTCCCGTCATGATGAGAATTGAACTTAGGCCTTTTCCAATCGAAGGGTGCAACATACCGTCGTTCTTCCAATCGCACTACTTTTTTTTTTTTTAATGTACATTTATGTTTTATGATAATGCAAAAGAAAAAAGTCTGCCGTACAAAATCAGTGAAGAGCAATTGGGCAACTTTAAAGATCATCTTCATCTGGAAGAGATATGTTCTGAGCTTCCTTCATATCATTTTCCAGTTTTGCCTGCCATTCTGGATCCATTGTAACTTCAGGAGGTACTAAAGCAGGCATTGCTACAAACTCTAAGTTAGGATCACCTATTAATTTTCTGGCCAGCCATAAGAAAGGCTTTTCAAAATTGTAGTTGTTCTTGGCACTAATATCATAGTACTGCAAATTTTTTTTCCTGTGAAAAACAATAGACTTTGCTTTGACTTTTTTGTCTTTGATATCAACCTTATTTCCACATAACACAATGGGTATATTTTCACATACTCTAACTAAATCTCTATGCCAGTTTGGAACATTTTTGTATGTTACTCGTGATGTCACATCAAACATGATAATTGCACATTGGCCCTGAATATAATACCCATCTCTAAGACCTCCAAATTTTTCTTGACCTGCTGTATCCTAGACATTAAACCTAATTGGTCCACGATTTGTGTGAAACACTAGAGGATACACCTCAACACCCAAGGTTGCTACATACTTTTTTTCAAACTCTCCTGTTAAATGTCTTTTAACAAATGTAGTCTTTCCTGTCCCACCATCTCAATTGTGCTACGGAGCCGCTTATCATAAAACAGAGTTTAAATATGATATCTGTTGCTTTTAAATTTCATTCATAAAATAAACAGTTACGTGTGACAGCAAAAGCTGTATTATCCCTTTTTTTTTAATAATAAAGGTAATTTAAGTTATTGCTGGTTTGAGGTCTTTCAGTACCTCACTCATGTAGATACAAAATCGATTGTGGAGCAAAGAAAACCACGAAACTATATATATCGACCATGGTTATAGTAATGGTAATTTAAAGAATGATATTTTGTTGTATGTTTCAAAATCAAAGTTTTACCTGTAGACATAGTATTACAATTGATTGTTGTTTATGATATCATAGATCCCAGGTATTCGCAGAAATGATACTTTATTATATCTTTTTTTATATGTTTAAAAATTGGAAAGTTTATAATTATTTTAAAATATTTAATTATTTTTTAATAATCAGGTTTAAACCATGTCAGTAAAAAGAAAATGAAGGGATTGCAAACTGACAGATAATTTGAAAAAAGAGTATCTGTTTATTAAGGAGTATGAACAGGAGGGATATGTTTCATGTACAATCTGTTTGGAAAAATTTTCTGTGACCTCTGGAAGAAAGCGAGATATCACAACATATTTAGCTTCTGATAAGCATAAGAAAGCTCTACAGGTAGCTTCTTCATCTGTAAAGATGACCCATTTTCACCGTCAAACTGAATTTGGGATGAAAGAAAGAGAATTAGTGATTGCAGCGGCTGTGTTAGCTTTCCATACCATTTATCACAATCGAACTTTTGGATCCATGGACTGTACATCCAAATTGATCTGCAAATTATTTGACAGCAAATTCACATGTGCAAGGACAAAAGCAGAAGCAATCATCAAGAATGTATTAGCACCGCATGCATTGAAAGGGCTTGGTAAGGGATTATAAAATATAAACTTTATATCTGTTTTTTTTTTTTTTTTTTTTTTTTTTTTGATGCATCAACCCATAAAGATGTAAAACGTTTTCCTACTATCATTCGTTATTTTGATTCAAAAAGTGGTGTGAAGAATAAGATTATTGATTTTTGTGTTCCTACCTGGGGAAACTGCAGAGCTTATCAGCAATTCTATCTTAACCTGTTCTTGAAAAAAACTATTTATCTGAGAATGTTGTTGCATATTGTGCTGATAATGCAAATACCAATTTTGATGGTGTAGCTAGAAAGGGTATTAATAATGCCTTCGCTATATTGAACAGAAGTTTAGAGCAAAATATTATTGGAGTAGGTTGTGCAGCTCATATAGTTCACAATGCCATTCAAACTGCTGCTGATCTTTTACCACTAGACATAGTCTATTGTAACATTTTTACATTTACACTGTCAGACTCTTTGAAAGAACTCTATGAAGAAGCAGAAGTTGAATATCACAAAATACTAGGCTACGGTGAAACTAGATGGCTAGCTTTAATGTCTGTGATTGAGAGGATTCTGAAATTATATAGTCCATGGAAGTCATATTTCTTATCCCTTGATAAGTGTCCACGAATAATTGAACTCTTTTTCAATGATAATACCTCTCGGTTATGGTTAACATTTTTTCATAGTCAGGCATCAGTCTTTGGGGTAGTAAGAAACATTGAAGGAAATGATTGTACAATAATGGAAGTCTCAGAGGAATTTGATATGCTAAAAGCAAAATACAGAGAACGTCTCGAATCAAACTATATTCCTATTTGCATAAGAAGAGATTTAAGAATTTTAGAAGATGATGGAAGCATTAAAAAAAATGTTTATTTCTCATGTTAAAACTTTTTACAGTAACTGTTTGGAATATTTCGACATGTAGTCATCCCAGTTCCTGGAAATTGAGACATTTAAATAGGTGAACCTTAAAAATAGGATATTATGCATGATTTTGAGGCATCGTTGGTGTACAATATATAAATTTTAATTTTGGAAAAAATCATGGAATATATGAAAATATAATATGGTTGATTCCTGTGAAGATTTCATGGGTGAAATATCAGAGGATGATGAATTATTGAAAAGAATTCATTCTTCCGAAAAATATGTTTAAATTGTTAATTTGGCGAGTTTTAATAGATATTCATTGTACAAGATAAGTTTTGTGTGATATTTACTTTTGCATATATTATTAAGAATTTAATTAAAAGTTGCTTTTAATAAATATTAATTCATTGTATAATATAAAATAAGTTTTTTTGGGATATTTACTTTTGCATCCATTATTGAGAATTTAAATAAAAGTTTCTTGATAGTTTATCAGTAACAATATTATTAATTAGTAATAATAACAAGAAAGAAAGCAGAATATTTTATTGAAAAGGCAGTTTCTGTTGGGATAAAAAGAAATACAGCAATTTTAGAATATACGCCTGGAGGGAAGGCAAACCTGCAAAGCAGGAAACAAAAGTTATGCAACCAGTGGAACGTGTCCAGCATTGGTCCTTGGATAATCAGGTCACTATACAGTATGCGTAACATATAACCCATTCTCACAGACCTCCGTTCACTCATATTCTCATATATGCATACAGATCTCCCTGCTCATATTCTCAAAAGTCATCCATTTTTCTGTTGAACATCTAAAAAAATACAAAACAGCTGCCAGGCAGCATTCATACACTGTTAAAACTTACTGACCAAACTTTACATCCACCCATTTCACTCCATCTACCTTTGTTCTTTGGAACAGCCTTTCTCATACAATTTTCCCCAAGGGCTATGACCTTCAGCTATTCAAGAAACATACGAACCCTGCATATAGTGTGTCGGGGCACCCCTCTAGATGTAAACGTGTAGTCGAGGATGATAGTTTTTGTTTTACGATGGACCCAACTTTCGTTTCTCGTCAAGAATGTTGTGAATCAAAACATTGTCTGTCCTTTGGTGACGTTGAAGCAACTGGCGACAGACTTCTTTCGTCTATTTTATTTCGCTGTATTCAGCAGCCAACGCACACTTTATTGTAGTTCAGTTCTGTAACGATTTGGTTGACTCGTGCTAATCCAGTGTTCAATTTCGGTGCTAGCGACTTCTTTATTCGCCAGATTTCTCTGAACTCCTCAGCTTTCTTCATCCGTTTCAGTTTCTGGCTATCCACTTCGTATTCGACTATTAATGTCAATTGTGCCATCGCTGTCTCTTGTCGTTCATGCCCAACGATGTGCGAAACTAACATTCCGGTTGCTTAACCTTAAAAATCTTTTAACCGGCGGTAAATTTCAATGCCACTCATATTTCGTGCATCAAAAATTCAAATACTGCATACTGCTTTACACGCTTTGTTAAAAATTGTAAGACTCATTCCATTGTGCACACGATAACACGAGAAATACAACTTGGATCGTATACATTACTCTTTGCTATACTAAACTAGCGGAGAGATGAAGGAACGAAACAAATCATTTAAACTCTAAGTGCCTTTTGCACGCACAAGCGTTACTTTTGGAATATCCCGTCGATTTAATTATATTCTTATTTCGAAAGAGATTGATTTGTTGTTGCCTTAGATTAAATTTATATTTTTCATATCCATATATATATATATATATAGAATGCCTATATACCTTCTGCTATTCCTTTATTCGTGATCTATATTTTTTCTGTTTCTTTCTCTTGAAACCTAAAAATATGAACCATACAAATATAGGAAACCTTATTACAGCAACATTTTTGCAATACTTTTTTGCCACGTGCGCTTCAAATTTTCCTGCTCTTATCTTACGCGGAGATTGTGAGGCCTTTTGCTATTACGACTGGCTTTTGAAGTCTGACACACTTAGATATATTCATTCTGGATTGTTGGTATATCGTCTATTGGAGGATTATGCTTTGATATCTGTCTGTAATAAGTTGTGTTTCCTTGCATTGATCTGAATACTTATAGTTCAGAGAAAATACTACTCTTTTGGATTCACGGCGAAATCAAGTTTTGATCCTGGCTAGTATTTTTTAATGAGAATGATATTAATATCATATGTGTAATAATAGTTTCATTCGTCCAAACGAACAGACGTAATGTTTCCATGGTAACAGTAAGTTCTGCTTGCTTCTTGTACATGACGTAAGCAGGAGTAGCTGATGGTAAAATGTTTGCACTACATCCAAATCTTTTACGTTAGGATCTATTTTTATTTCAAGCAATTCTTTTAAACCGAAGAAATTAAAATAATAAATAAATAAATAAACATAAGGAAGAAAGCAATGAAACAGTTTTAACTCTGCACGTGTCAAAGCTACCGGTGGTATATATTTTTTTTATATTACTCCCCTCTCCATCACGAAAGGTTGCAAACCAATGGGTAGGATATGGATTTTTTCTTATTTTATAAATTTTATTTAATTTTTACATAGACAGGAAAACCTGCTCTAGAGACTAAATATTAAATTTTTTTTTTTAAGCCACTTCAGACCTCTAAGCAGGACGGCAGTGATAACTAGTATTTTCAGGTGATGAAATTCATCTCACACCTGAGTCACAAATATCCCTGAATCCCTGCGAGATTCGAACCTGCACCCGGTTGGTGGAAGAGCGGGTATATTAACCATTAGGCCAACCAGATTAGCATAACATCAGTTTTTACAAGGAAAGAAAATAATAATAAAAATTCTTTTCAAAAATGTAAAAGAAAAATTCGGATTAAATAATTTTATATTATAGTTTTCATTAATTTCGATAATATCATAAACTATTTACAAAATCGTTTTTATTTAATTTGAATTTTCCTTCGTCTTTCCTCTTAAAAAAAATCAAGTTATACAATATATATTATACAGTGGCTTTTCTCTAAACTGTAACTTCTGTAAATCTCTTCACCTTTCGGCATGTCAGAAGCTACAAATTAAAATATAACTAGTGGGTCATTATAAATACATACTGTAATAAATACGTCAATATTTTTAAAGAAAGAAAATTTTCATTTGCTCTCTTTATTACTGGGAGATCGCTTATAGCTACAAGTCGTTGTCACCGACACGTGTTTTCATCGGTTTGTGGTAACGTGTTGTCATGAATTGCTGTCGTCATAGTGACGTCAGCTAGAGGTAGTTGTCCCGCGCTGACTATTATTAATGGATGTTTGTATCAGGAGATTTCAAGCAGAAAGGTGTCACTTAATTCAGTGTGGGATAGAAAATTAAAAAAACAATAGCGGGAAAAACTTTTATTCGCACGTGTCACAGCGATGCGATGTGACGTAAGGTTTTTTTAATGCCTTTTGAAGCTATTTAATATTGCCATTGTGTACAATTCTGTAATTCCTCGTGGACTGTTGTTAGAACAATCGTTTGGTACTAGATATATATATAGCGTCCTTTAGCAAAGATGATAATTAGTATCTAATTATTTTACTCAATCATACTCTTAGCTGCTGTTTTGCATTTAATCTTCCTATTTTAGAACTACACGCATGTCTAATTGATTATCAGGTATCTGCGACGCAGATAACGCTGAGTCTAACCCGTTCAAGATTACCATACTTACACCTGGGTTGAACGAAGAACAACTATAACTGTCGACTTCTTTAAATTGGGTTATTGAAAATACAGAAGAGTCTGTTTCTCTCCATCATTTAAAGGGCGCGTCTAAATCCAAAACAGTACAGAAAATGTCAGCGTATGTCACTTGGTGGATCCTTATTTAATGTTGGATAGAAAAATGTCACACATGCAAAAATCAGACAGAGAAAACGTCAACGATGAAATGATTTTATTTTATCCCGATATGCTAGGAGAAACACACCTGAAAAATCTCGAACAGCCTAATTACTAAAAAAACATTCTGGTTCTGATGGTATTTCCCCATCTGTACTTAACAGTTATTCTCCTAAGCTAATACCATTCCTCTATCTCAGATGGCATCCACCCAACAGCGTGGAAGAAAGTATATATTCAGCTCAATGGGCGGAGGGGGGGGGTGATAAATGTTTGCCCTGAAGCTATCGCTCTATTTCTCTCTCTCTCACCTCAGTCACTGTTATCTAAAGTAATGGAGAGTGTTATCAAAGAGCGAATATCATCATCTGAAGAACTTCCAGCTAATTAGTGACTACGGATAAGGATTCCACCATCCAAGATCCACAAGCAGATCTTCATCACGCACCTCTAGACAGGTACGCTGAAAGGCTCGAAAAAACCTGTGCCGTTGCACTTGACATTTCCAAAGCTCTGGCATTTTGTGATTTGCCTTTCACCATTTCTGACCGAATCGCCAGTTTTCTCTCGAATCGTTTTCACTGTGTATAATAGGAGAAGGTGTTCTAATGCAAGTGTTACTGAGGACTCATCATATATATATATATATACACCGTATATACTATCTTCCTCATATATATAAAAGACCTTTCGCTGACCTCCACTATGATGGTATGGAGATATGAATGTTTAGGACACTGATATCTCCATACCATCATTCAGTGGAATCATGACGGCCTAGTCCAAAATACAAAACGACCTTGGTTCTTCTTACCAGCCCCTTGCCTTTGATAACACTTAGCTCTTGGACTGACACTTACTTCTAGCTTCTGTAAGTATACTCAGCCTCCGAAATTCTTGACATTCCTATTAACTTCGCTAAGATGTTACTTTTCACCTGTCCAGCTATTAATTCCGTACAAATCCCAAATGCACACAACCTTAAAATACTGCTATCATATTTGTAGTGGTACACCAAACACATCTAAAAATTCTTGATGCTATCCAGAAGAGGACATTTCCGCTCCTTAACGATCCCCCCCCCCCTCTCCCTCAGAATCTTTCCAGCCGCTATCTCGCAACAAACAGTCGATTTCTGTCTTGACTTTTCTAGAGGTATGGGTACTGTTCAATATAAATAATATCCATCCTTTCCCCTATTCTGCTAACACCTACAGTAGCATGAGCAACAGTTGCCAGACATCTATTTACATTTCAAACGCTAGCATACCATTTGCTCACTCATTTTTCATTCCATTTACCTGTTTTCCAAAACACCCTTGCCATAAGCATCCCCCCCTCCGCCCAACTATAAGCTCTTTAAAAAGAACTTTTCTTTTTAAAGAGCTTTTAGAGAGAGAGAGAGAGAATCTTAAATAGATTCTCTCTCTCTCTCTCTCTTAACCCCTGCCAACACATGCCTTTTATTTGCTAATAGGTTCCCCGACTTGTAGTGTACCGGAATGATATTTAAAATAAAATATAATAAATAGAAACTGTGGTACAATGGAGGCACCAATTCAACGATTTTACCCCAATTAGTGTTCTGCGCGCATAACTGATAATTTTCAGGGATATTAGAATTCCAAAGTCAACATCAAGTGTATCTCCTGGAAAGCATGCCAGGTAAAAATATATGCAAAAAATTTCGGCTAAGCCTCTAATGAAAATACTCGGTTGATTTTGATATAATCATAACTCTGTTAATCTTATTTAAAATGCCTTTTTTTTATAGTTTTTAATTAAAATACGCTCCAGATTGGGACTCCTAAGATGACAATTAATGTCAGTTCTGTTATTATTTTGTATTTTCTATTCTTGTGTATTTTCTACAGAACGCATTCTTACAATTCTGCTGTTGTATTTAAACATATTGAAAGTTATTGTAGGCGTAGGTTTCTGTAGTTTAGCAGTTCAAAAGAAAGAAAGATTATTGCGACCACATGTTTATTAAGATAAACATGTGGTCGCAAAGTTTAATTAACACAAGAAATGAGAAATTACTCAAAATAGTCCATTCTATGATGTTATGGCCGTCTAACTGTTCATTAAATTGAAAAATCCGAATTCAGAATCTGTGCATACTAAGTTTGAACAATGCCAGATGTTGTCACGTTCTGTTATTCACGTTCACACTGTCCGAGGTCTGACTTAGATATATATTTTTTCAAAGCTGAATAAACTTGGTGTAGAATTAAGCCCTGGTTTTTGTTGCATTGCATTGGAATTCTAAGCATATTTGTGGCTTCTTTAAATTTCCTTGTGAAACAGTTTTTTTTTTTTCAATATAAGACATGTTCGTTTTATGCCAGAGTACATTATGGTCGGTGGAAATTGTGTGGGATGCTAGGCCTGATTTGTGTTCTCTCCTTTTTTTTTTGCACGTCTTTTTTGGTGTTCGTTCATACGAATTTCCCCTGATCTTCCCGTTTGGCCTACGTAGCAGATGCCACAGGAACAATGAATTTTATATACACCTGGTTTTTTTAAAGGGTGATGTGGAGGTTTTAGAGGATGTAGAAATCTTGATATTTTTTCTTGCGGAAGAAAAGCAGCTTTAATGTTGTTTGCTTGGTAATTTAGCTAAGTTGTCTGTAACATTCTTGATGTATGGTAGCGTGATTGCGTTCTTGAAATCTTGCTTTCGTGAGATGCTTGTAAGAGGTGTGTTGATGATTTTCTTGATTTCTTATGTTCAAAACCATTTTTTCTGAGGATCTGTGTTAAATAATGTAATTCTTAATTTATCTTTTTTTCTGTGCTGGAAATATTATAAGCTCTATCCCTCAAGATTTTTATTAAACTTATTTTTTGCCTGGGGTGGTGGTGTGAGGCCGCATTAAGATTTATTTATCTTAATAAACATGTGGTCACAATACCGGAATCTTTCTTTTGTATTGAAAGTTAGTCTGCATCCATCATTCTTTAATGCACCTATACTGCAATTGGAAGAACAGCGGAACATTGCCCCTTTGATTGGAAAAGACATGGGTTAGATTCTCGTCATGACGAGGGGAATCCTTATATGGGCTTTTTCAATTAAAAGTGAGTTAGCCGATCTCATACGGGTGTAGCATGGGTTTTTTTCTCTCGGAAACTCGGTTTTTTCATCCTGCTTCCAGACCAATCGACCTTCAGAACACACACAATTTACAGACAAAAAATTACTGTTGTTGGTGATGATGGGCGGTAGATGACATTGATGCTAGTAGTGTCTTAGTAGAAATTAAGTAGTAGTGGAGAGGGTGAGATGCATTTAGCGAAATATAGTGCCCTTCCGCGATGAATCCAATTTCAAGCGCGAAGCATTTTATGAGAACACACGTGTCGAAATTATATGGCATGTAATAAAATTTTGAATTTAAGATGCACGCGCACACACAAAATGGTATTATCCACGAAGTTCGAAATTTAGTTTCATCCGGCGTGTTTTTATTGGCAAAACGTTTCATAAAACATTATTAATAATTAAAATGATAGTAATAATTCCATACCGAATTTGCCTCATGAGTTATTTCAGTTTGAGTTATAACAATATCTAACAGTGCATAATACCGTTAGGCATATTAACAGTACCGCTATTCACTGGAGTTCTTTGAATGAAAACTCGACAGAATGTTTATTCGATTTAATGACCTCTGGATACAAACTGAACTGATCACGGATGTATATAAAACAGTTATATGCAATACACATCGAGATTGTCCATATTTCAACTGATACATTCAGCTTTAGTAATGGTATACATAGATGTACAGTGATTTTCTTGTTATTCAATCAGGTTCAAGAGTGCTTGATAAGCGTTTTTCTTTTGTCGCGTTATAATTTCATTTTACTGGATAAAGGATTTGAATGGATCGTTTTTAGTTGAAACAACATTTTTTCCGTACACTTTAGTGCAGTATTTTAGTACTTAATTTAGCAATTAATTTTTATTACTAACTATTTCTACTTCATTTATTGATAATTTGATGGGAAAATGCGTATTTTTACGATACATTATAAAGAATGTACGAATTATTATAATATATTATTACTACTACTCCCCACAGTCTTAGAGACTGAACAGTGATACTGCATAATATTATTACAAAACAATAAGAGATCGCTTTTTTTTTCTTTTTTTTTTGAGGAGTCTTGACATCACCTTTCACCTCTTCTGTCTTCCTCAAAGATTTTCTATGCTATGTCACAAATTAAATAATAATAATAATAACAACACGCACAATTATGCCTTTAAAATATTCAGATAATATATTTTTTTTCAACTTCAGTAATTATATATATAAATGATGGTTGTGTTGGGTTTCTAATGTAAAAAATTCAGTTTTCGAAGAAAATACTGTGATACATTCGTCTGAGCGAATGGTGATCCTTGAAGAACATGGAAACCATAACACTGAAATTTTAAAATGTCACGTTTAATTTTGAACAATAAAACTGTTTTCGTCAGTGATTTATTTCAATTATGACAACTTCAGACTCAACATAGATAATCTGACAAACAGTTATGTGACAAAAAGAATTATCGAAATGAAATCTTCCAAGACATAAAGTTCTTACACAGATAAACTAATAAATATCATTATACAACGTTACTTTACGCTAGCAACTCTTTCCCGTAGAAGAGTTCGGTGGGCCAGTTTCATAAGGTAATGGGGTCGAACGTGGGCATGATTCTACTTTTTTGTATCTTGCTTTCTTGGCTATGATTTTAAGGTAGCGAAACACATTCTTAAAAATAAAAGCCGATTCATGCATGAATATTATTTCTTTAATTTAATTTATATTTAGAGAAAATATTTGGTATTATTTTGTTTTGTTTAACTCAAGTACATTAATTACAGATGTAAAAAATCACATCTCTAAGGTTTGCTTGGATTTGCCGGTTCTCAACTCCTATTCTAGATACAAACTTCTCCCTTTACAAAATTTCGTTCACTCGCAACCAACATTCCATAAATATGAACGTAAAGTATCTTCCCCTTACCTTAAAACCGTTACCCAGTATAGATCTTTTAAAGGTAATTTTTAAATCGATTGTGAAAACAAGTTTATGCTTTCCTCATAAATGTTCACAATAATAACTGACTCCAATTTTCCCATAAGATCTTCAAAATAACTTGATGCACACAGATGAATGTGAGTAATGTATTTCTCGAGTGGAGCGAAGAAAGCTTCCGTTTACTGTACTGAACGGTGATTCAGAAATACTGGATCGCCTTTAAAACGGCGAGTAAGTCTTATATGAAAACCTACACTGCGAAAACTTACAAAAATATTTTTTCATTTGACTCGTAATCATACTTAATCATACTATGTAACTGAGTTCTCCATCAATAATAAAAGTCGAAACCAATCCATAAATAACACGGAACGAAACTAATGAGTCCCATTAATTTTGAACTACTCAATTCAAATATGAGCTTAATATTTTCATACCATCCTCCAGTTTTTCAATAATCAAAATTACTCGCTAGCATCCTAATTGTATTTCACATAAACCTATAGCAGATATAAGCGAATTTATTATAGTTTAAAAAGTTGCCCCTTGAAGTCTTCTGTTTATACTTCACATCAGTGACTTCCCGATTAAGAACCATCAAAAATCAGCAAGCATAGTGGGATTCCACTAGCGTGAGCATCGTTGTTCCATACGTGAAACGTCCTGATGGAATCGCCCGCCTCGCTCATCACTGACAACACCCAAGTTAGCAGGAAAGGAATCCAAATTTGAATAAGTGGATCTTTAACGGTATGTTGCAACCGACTACTTCGCGTGCCTGTAGCATGCTCATCGTTAAAAGCGATAATTAATTATCACTTTTAACGGACCTTAAAATATTGGCAGTAAGTTTAAATGCCTTCCATGCAGTTTTTCATTATACTCCATTATTTCATTATATTTCATTATACTAATCAAAAAATAAAATACAATAAAAGTCGTCTTTAATTTTCTTAATCAATTTTTGGGAACTTGTCCTTTAAACACCATAGTTCTTTATTATATTTTTATGTGAATCAGCCACAAAAAGCTCATCTTAGCGTATAGTATCTTAGCATTAACAAGGGGGGGAGGGCAGGCTAAGGCCAAGATAACCTGGTTCCCTCCTAAACCAGTAAGCACAATGGTGGTCTCAACCGGGCGTCGAAAATTGCATTCCACATAAAAATTTAGTCCTTAACGAAATGTTTCATGAACACGAATTTAATACGTAGCAATGGTAATCGAAATGCTTTTTAGTTCTAGCATCGAATGGTGTCGAAATGACCATTTCTTAACATCCTTGCGGACTTTATCTCCAGTATTTTATACCAATAGCAGAAAAAGCAACACTTAGTGAAGCCTAGCTGCAACGCCTATAAAAACACTACCAAGCAGTTTTCGATTATCACAGATGTTCCATCGCTATTAATTGTAATCAGTATATAGGCTGTTTTCAAAATTATGTATACACAATTTAAATATGTATATTCCGTGAACAATATGATTTTTTTTCTTGTATTTTAAAACTAAAACATGCATAATTTTTTACTATAAATCAAACTTAGTGGAGTGTTCGCCGTCAACACGGATTCGAGTAACATCTTTTTTCACCACTTGTACAAACTCTAAAGGCACAAGTCAGGTAAAATGTTTTTTGATTCCTGCTGTATTGTCCTCTACATTTTCTCCAATGTTCGCAGTTAGCAGATTTAAATTTGATTTTTCAAGTGTCCCTGTGAAAGGGGAAAAAAATCCAAAAGCATGAGGTTCAGAGACTTTGGAAGATATTCAAAAAGCACTCCCTCAGCGACCTGTCCATTGTTCAGAAAATTCAGGATGGAAAACAGTGCTTTCTGTTGGTATTTGAAGAAAAAATATCAGATTCATGTTAATAACTGTATGTGTTTTAGCTTTAAAATGCAAAAAAAAAACATTAAAATTATTCATCATCATTATCTGCCATTATCAATCCACTGCTGGATGAAGTCCTTTCCAAGATTGCTCCAACACTGTCTGTCAATGGCTTTCCTTTTCCACGTCACTCCTGCAAATCTGATGATATCATCAATCCACCGTGATTTAGGTCAGCGTCGTGGTCGTCTTTTCCAATCCAGCACTTTTGTCCATCGTCGATCTTGTCTTCGAGCAATATGCCCAGCCCATTGCCACTTCAGATGTTTCACTTTTCTTATGATATCAGAGACTTTGGTTTGGTTTCTTATCCACGTATTCCTTTTGTGATCCAGTCTTTTGATACGAAGCATACTTCTTTCCATGTTATATTGTGCTGTTCTTAATTTTCGAATTTTCTTTGCATTTAATGTCCATGTTTCACAGCCATATATCAATACAGGAAGAATACATCGGTTAAAAACTTTTCTTTTCAGGTATAATGGTAGTTGGCTTTTGAATATTGAATGTAATTTTCCAAATGATTTCCACCCAAGCATCATGCGTCTTTTAATTTCGTCCATGATGTTTTGTTCCATTGATATCCGCTTTCCTAAGTATATGTAATGATCTACTTGTTCGGTTTCATCGTTATTGATTTTTATTATTTCTGGTTAGACAAAGCTATTGAACATAACTTGATTCTTCTTTAGGTTTATCTTTAGGCCGGCTGCTTTTCTAGCAATTTGGAGTTCATAGATACAAGTCTGTAATTCATGCGCAGTTAAAATAAATATAATTATGTCATCTGCAAAGTGTAAATGCCTTAAATATCTTCCGTTAATCTTCATACCTTTCTCTTCTTAATCAAGAAGTTTGAATACTTCTAGGCATGCTGTGAATAGTTTTGGAGATATTGTTCACCTTGTCTTATACCTTTCTGTATTTCCACAGTAGAGCCTCTGTAGCTCAGTCAGTATAGACGAAGCCCTTTGGTCAGAAAGACCTGGGTTCGATTCACGTCAGAGATATGAGGAACCTTTATCTGGTCTCTTTCGAGTAAAGGTGAGTTAGCCGGTCTCATACGGAGGTAGGGGGGTTTCACTCAGAAACTCGGGGTTTTAGTCCCCCAGAACAGGCAAACCGGTCCCGTGAACACACATGGATTACAGTCATGAATACGTCCCAGCCATATGCCAGTCCCGAGCCCCGATAAAATTGGGGGGATTGGGGAAAGCAATGATGAACTACCCTGTAAAAATCTCACCATAATACCCACAAGGTATTGTGAATACCTTGTGGGTAATGCCTACAAAGTCACCTACGGTCGGAAACGACTAAAGGGAAACCCAGGCAAGTATTTCCACATTAGTGATGTTTCAAATGAAATGAAAGGCTTCTGTTGTACTGGTGTATGCTGATGTATGACTCCTCCACTTGTTGGTTTCGTAATGCTTTAAGTATTGCACAAATTTTACTAATCAAAGGCTTTTTCATAATCAATAAAACCAATACATAATGGTAACTGATACTCATTACACCTTTCAATAATCTGCTGTACAACTTGAATATGGTCCATTGTACTAAAACCACTTCGAAAGCCTGCTTGTTCTCTTGGTCGTGCTAGGTCTAGAGTCGTGCAAAGCCTATGAGCTAAAACTTTTGTAAACCACTGAAAGACTCATGGGTCGATAGTTCGTCAAGTCATCTACTTCACCTTTGTGTGTGTGTGTGTGTGTGTCAGAGTAGCCTTTTTCCATGTTCTTAGTACAAGATTTTTCTTCAGATATAGGGAAAATAATTTTGCCAAGATTTTGTAGATCATTTCCACCCCTGCTTTTAGAAGTTCAGTTATAACTTCATCCTCACCTGAGCTTTTCCATTTTGAAAGCTTTGGATGCTCCACATAACTTCTTCTGGTAGAATCTATGCTACTTCAGTTATTTCGTAGTTTCTTCTTCTTCCTCTTCATTTGATTCATTATCTGATATAATACTGAGTAAAACTCTTCAATTCTTTTTGCTATAGCATATCTATCTCTGGTTATGATTCCATTTCGTATTTGACTGCAACCATCTGTTTATTTCTGGTTGTCAGTTGTTTGGCTTTTTAGAGACTACAGTTGTCTTCGATTGTTTGTTATATGACTTTACAATTGCTTTTGTTATTCATATAAAATTATTCATCTTGTTCACGAAATATACATTTTAAATCGCATGGACTGTAAATCAGACATGGCGCTCAGAGCAACAGCCGTACATCTGCCTACTCTTGCACTTCGTGGTAATGGTATTATAGCATATGAACAAAGTAATACAATGGACAGTGATAACCACTCATACATGTGACACATGATGTAATTCTTGCACAATTACATGTCCGTAGAGATCGGCCTTCGACTGATCCAAGTAAACTGCTGATATCTGCTGAGCAAAAATAAATAATGGCACAATATGAATGCCATTTTGTATTCAGAGCATCAAATGTTAAAATCGCCTACTTTTTTGTCTAAAGGCAAATGAGTGTTGTACAATGTAATTAATGGAATATCACTTGAATAGAACCGAATTATCTTCGGAGATAAGATCATTATCTTATCCCCGAAGATAATGAACAATTTCAAGTCAAGCATTTAGCAACTAAAGAGAAATATATTTGATTTAAATGCAAGTGTATTTCAGACTTTTCTATTGTAAAGTATTATAACTACAGAGTGTTATGAACATTGCGTGTAAGGAATACAAAGGATTTTATGAACGTCCTATTATGAGAGGAAATTGCAAATTTGTGTAAGAAGCGGCACCGCTACTGGACAGTTGATTTATGAACCTATAAATTGCTGGTTGAGGAGTTATTTTAGTCTAAAAGACTTCAAGACGGGATAAATGCCAATATTATGGAGATTAGTTGATTCTGGAGCAATGGCAGAGTATGCAATTAGTATGGAAATACAGTTTGTTTTAATTACTATTTTGTAATTAAAACAGTCGCTTTAATTACTATTTTGAGCTTCAAAAATTCACACCGAAGTGTTATATCATGGGATAAATTAATTACTAGCCTCAATCAACAGAGCGAGCACAGGAAGCATAAAGGTTGCGAAAATCTTAGGACTCTGTAGCGGTGTTTATGGAAAGCGATTGTATCGTCACCGCCTAGGCCACGTGATAAGAAGACTGATAGGAGTTGCATTTCGGTATCTGTCGTTTTCAGCAAACTTAGTATTAGAATTTCTCCCTTATCGCAGCCACTACGCTGTCGTGCACGCACACGTATGCCTCATATATCCGCACAACACAGTAGCAACTTCGTAATTAGCCCTATGACCTTCGCTTGCTATTGTTGTGTTGTTGCTTGCAACAGGCGCGCGCAGTCTCTCTCTCTCTCTCTCTCTTTTCCCGTAAAAAAAGCAAATGGTCTTTTCTTGAAAAGTGCGGTAAAAAAAAAGTATGAAAATGATTCCAGAATCATTTACTTCATTAAATTTTGGTAATGATTTCAAACAAATTTTGCCAACGTATGCAGTTCAGATTTTTACCAAACTTGACTGGCAAAAGTACTGACAACAAAATGTTTCGTAAATTAACCACGACAGCATCCCGTGGATTTCATTTGCACACATAGAAACTCGCCATATTTCCGTGGCTCATAGACAAGTGATCCATCTGTGACTGAAAACCATGGAATTATATCACGATTAATTTACGAAATATGTCGTTTTGTTATTTATTGTCATTTAGTGATAATAAATAACAAAATGACTCTTTTCAAAAGGGGGAGAAAAGCGGAATGTTTCTTCCAAAGAATGGAGTGAAAGAAAAAAGAAAAGAAAGCTGGGCAGTATGTTGACCAGAAGCTGCTTGTATTCTTACAATCTTTCACTTTCTTTCAAAGTGGAGGAATGATAGTGGCTTGTTAATAGAACATTTTCCATTAAAATACTTATAGAAGACATAAGGCAGTAAGATAACGTGTATGAGAGAGAGTGACTGGACTGCATCTGTGAAAAAATGCCATCAATCAATCGATTCATTTTGAAGCTTCTGGAAACAAAAAACAAAAAAAAAACTACATGTTACGAATGAAAAGAAATATTTAATAAAACTATTTTATTAAATATTTTTTATTTAATCGTTTACTGATCACCAACAATTGTTGGTGATCAGTGTAAGAATTGGAGTAGAAAAATGATTATAGTATTTGTCTTTGGTGATATTACAATTGTATCATTTGGATAGGAGAAGTGAAAACATGGATGGGTGAGAACTGCATTTGTTGGTCTTCAGAAACCTGAAAGCTCAACTGCCATTTGAAAATGCGGTAAATTAGAATTCTGCATTCAGCCCTTTTAAAATCAGATTTGGAATTTTTTTTTTTTTTTTTTGCAGATTGTAATATTACTGGGTACGAAGCTAGAGTTTTGGACTCGAGCCATCACTTGTAATATATACTGATTTTCTCTCTCTCTCTATCTCGGATCGCCTTGGCACACTTGTTCCAGAGCGAGGACTTGGACAGTGGTTGGGAATTTTGGGTGGAATGGGGAACAAATACTTTCATTCCAGTAAGAATTATTTCTGTTATTCGATTTTTTCTGTTCACCTTTCCCATCCAGATGGTACTACTGTTGGTGGGATAAAGGCAATGCTATCCATTCGATCAAGTCCAGCAACAACTTTTTATTAATTTTAAATAAACTCCACACAAGAGGTCCTAAAATCTACAGTATAATAGAACGTGCCGTTTGTGGGCAAGTGATTAGAGTAAAACAAGAATTTGCTGGTGTATTCTTAAGGAAAAGGCGACTCTCACTATAGCAGACACTGTTAACAACCACTCACTATAACAAACTACAAAAAAAAAAAAAAAAAAAGTCCTAACCAAAGTTCCATAGGTACAAAGCTGTTTCAGAAAACCTGACTACGGCAAACTGCACACAATAACAAACTAGTCCTGTGGTCTCATGAGTTTGCTGGTGAGAATCTATGGTAATCAGTGTACGAATGTTGAACATTATAATTCATATGTTCATACAAATAAATATACTTAGAATTTAGAAAACATCGCCTCTTATGAAGCACATGAGAATGTACGCAACCTCTGGGAATGCAACAGTCAAGATGTAGTGACTACCTGCCCATATCAGAAAAGTTTGGACCATAAAGAATATCCTTTTTTTTTTTAATGAAAAGGGGAGAATTTTTTTCTTTTGCTTTCCACCCCGTTTAACAAATCGATAATGACATTGCTACAGTCCACATCTTTTAAAAGCATGGACCTTCTTAATTAGATTGTAGTTCTGACGATGGTAAGTCATCGCGCTCTGTAAAAGTTAATCCCTGAAGTTGTGTTTTCTCCGGTTTGTCTGTTTTGAAGGATGAAAAACTAAAGTTTCAGGGAAGAAAACCTTTCCATCCATCCGCATGAGACTGGCTAACTCACCTTCAGTTGAAAAGCCCTGCGAAAGGTTCTTCGCTTGCTAGAGGAGATATGAACCCAAGGCTTTCCAATCAAAACGTTGAGGGAAAAGACTGGTAGTATGGAGGAGGGCTGCTCGGTCCTGTGATGTATTCATTTGCGAATCCAGTTTTCGTCTTTAAAAAAAGAAAAAAACTCTCTCACGTTTTTAAAATGGTTTCTGCTTACAAGCTTACGTAGCCGTTACACGTAGAAATGTACTCAGTTGCAGATATTAAAACCTGCTGGACATAGCCATTTGACTTTTCTCGAAGCTTGTAATAGCATAAAGAAAATTATATTTTATTTGTTTATTTGCATATTCAAATAATTTCCTCTTTTTTCTTGGGGAAGAAATTGATATTAAATGCTCTGTGTCCCAGTGAGACCATTTATTCAATCAACTTTAGCCCTTTTTTTTTTTTTTTTAAAGTTACTGTATTTACATTTTAGTTGCCATGTTTTCATACATTTTCGTTTGAACTTTCATTACGGAATCGCTTTAAAAAAAAAAAAAAAAAAAAAAAACGTCACTTGGTCTCGGTGCTAATCAAACCGCGCCACGTAAAACGATAGCCAAGAGCACTCTTCATTCCTTTACTATTCTAAGAGTCCTGGCTGCAAACAGTATACAAAAACGTTGAGAGAGAGAGAAGACAAATCAATAAAGAAACCCACGTTGAAAAACGAGCGCTTGCCGCTATTCGGATCTAAGTCTAATAATGGTATTACACGTGACAGTCCATCACAGGCGGCACGCGAAGTTATGTAAACATTCGAATGGTCCAACCTATGATTTACTAGCGTGCGCGGAACGTCAGGTTTAGTCAGATTTCGCTACTGAATAGCGCTTTTGGCCGCGGCATGATTGTCAGTCATGGCGTTAGCTTACCACTGCCATTACGCTACCTGTGCGGAGGTCAGCAACTCGCAAACATGAAATCATAGGGTTTGGTATTGTCAATTTCGAAGCCCCGTAGGTATAAATGTCACTGTTGCTTCTTGACTACTGAAAAATGTTTTAATGTGAATCGCGATATTTTTGTCACGGTCGGTGAGTACCACCGAAGCACTGCAAGTGCGAACTATTTATTCCTCTACGTTCAGCTTCTTATCTGATCGAAAGGGTGTGCATCAAAACAGAGTACTTTTTAATAGGCGAAGATTTTATTTACTGAATGTGTGACTAAGCGGTCTGTTAGTTGTAAATTCGCTTATCCCATGCGTTACACTTCTTTTCTGACTCTTTTGATACGAAGTAAAAGTTTCTCATTGCTTAATAATAATTCAAAATTGGCAGTAAAGCTAAGCATTACGCTTTATTTACTACGAGTGTTTAATAGTTTTATATGATAATCGCCTGGCAGGCTGTATAAATCTAGATTACCACAGTTGGATTAAGATGACATAATCCTAGAACTCTATAGGCTTTTCAAGCCACTTGGTGTTTTCAATGAGCAAGCAGGATGATAAAAATAATCCTCCACCTATAAATATAAACAAAAATCCATTCTACAGTGGGTCCAACAGACATAGCCTATTGATTGGAGAGAAGATGTTCTCTCTCTCTCTCTCTCTCAGTTTCCCCCAGATAGTTTCGTGAAGGAGTGAAGAAAGTACCTAACCCTTTGGAAATGTAGGTCCCTGCAAAGAGAACTTCCATGTGAATGTTCGCTCGTATGTATCTCTGACTAGTGAATTTCATTTAATGGATAAACCCATACTGGCGTGCAAACTAAACTGCAATCATTCATTACGACCAGTCCTTGCCAAAGTACGGTAATGATTTCAAGGAACTGCGGCAGAAAAATTAACAAGGCCTGCATTATTAAAAATCGAATGCAAATCGAGTGCATCTCCGCAGGGCAATTGAAACAACGACGGTACATTGCACCTAGAGATTGGAAAAGACTTGAGTTCGATTCTCGTCGTGACGAGAGGAATCGTTATGGACTTTTTCAGTTGAAGGTGAGTTAGCAGATCTCATCTCAAACAAAAGAAAAAAAAAACTAGTAGTGGTAGTGGACGATGGCGTTATGTGTAGATAATGGTAATGACTTTCTGTGTAATTGGGATTAGGTGGTGGAGAGATGGGCAGTAATCGAGCAGACTGGCCTCCCTTGATTAGCCCTTAGACTCCTTGGAAGTGTCACGTAATAATAATAAAACCATTTAAAAGATAAGAAGGGGGGGGGGGGGAGTGTCAAACACACGAACCGCATATAAACTGCGCGTCTATAACATATATGTCCAGATCACATAGAAAGAAACCCTCTGATTACATATATTCTCCGATGTTATATATGAAGTGAACATTAACATGGTTTGAACGTAACTCATATATAATGAAACGAAGTTGCTTTTCAAAGTTAGGTTGAGACCTCGAATGAGCACGGTTGTCTTTCTGGCAGATGAACATACACGGCAGTGAGCGATATGAATTATTACTACTGCTACCAGTATTAGTAATTCATATCTACTGCTAGTAGTAGTAGTAGTAGCCAAATGATCGCAGCAATCTGTCCTTCCTTACCTCGTACATGAGTAAGTTGCACTTCTCAGCATCGCTTGATATCACAACACCAACAAAATCACATGTTGGTCTTAGCTCACCAGTATCGAGTCTGTTATGATGGGCTGAGCTTTTTAACTAAAGGTGAGTTAGTTTGTTTTATAGGGAGACGGAAAGGATGTTTCCTCCGGAAACTTAGGTTTTTCATACCGCAAACCGGCCAGAAGAACACACGCAATAAATTAGCAAACACAATACGCTGGTCTTAGCCTTATTTGCTCCCGCTGTAATTCGAAACAAAATCCAACTGGTTTGTTGTAATTTACAGGTGTGGCAATAATAATTGGTTCATTTCTTTTAAAAATTTGAAAAATGAATTTAATGATTATTACTTTATATTTTACCGAACACCATTAATAAAGTTGATGAGTTTCTGTATATTTATTTTTTGCACGCTATGTGTGGATGTATATAGGAATCACATTTTAAAATTTTGAACGAAAAAAAAAAAAAGATCTTTTAGATATGGTTACGACACCGTAAAAGAAAGTAAAAAAAAGCCTACATACTTAAAGGAAAAGCGATTGTTTCACGTTTGGGAAACATTGCAGTTGTGCCAGCAGAATTATTTGAATGATATCAATAAAAAATAGCGAGGAGACAATGTCAGCGTTGAGCGAGTTTCTGACTGCAGGAACACATTCCTTACAGTGAGAAGTGGATCCACATCAACACTGTTTCACGTTGTGCCATACTTGTCAACTACATGCCAGTTGCGAACCCGGATGACAGGCAGCGCAGTGGGAGGATATGAACAGTAACCGCTCTCCGCAGTCGCGTGTAATGATCAAAGAATTTTGTTCCGTTGCGCATCATACAATAACAAACGAAATCGGCAATTTCACTTAGTGAATGAGTGAGTTGACTAGAAATTATAGGCGAAGTATCTAAGGCTATGAGGCCAATGGATTGTGTGTTAACTATCGTGTGTTTTGTCTTTATAATGAAATAAAGCCCACCATAGATTCTTCAATTGCTCACTAAGAAAATGAAACAGAAGCGTGGATATTTGCCGCCAATTTTGAAGTAGTATGAGCGAGAAGATTGAATTCTTATGCAACAGTGATCGTTGGCAGATGACGTCGTAAAGTTTCGGCACCGAAGAAGTTCAAGACCGTCTACTCGTACAGTCATGCTCACTGCTTTTCTAGGACGTTAATGTTGTAGTTACTGCGGGTTCAACCTGTTTTGTTGACGTAACCCATAAAATTTCCTCGAACAATATTGTGCTATTTTTTTTCCGCCATGAAATGCGCTCATATATGAACCCTGAATACCATTTGACGGTTTGTGATGTCTTCGAATTAACGTCAGTGCCATTCTTATTAAAGTTCTGAATAAGACTAACGACCACGTCTTATCTTCTTCTCTCCCCCCCCCCCTCCCACAAATTTATCTCTGAATAATAAGAAAAGCTGAGTGCAACTGAATTAAAGAAAACTCATCTTGTTTGATATCATACGAAGAGAAAAGAAAACTTCAGTCGTTGAGTGTTTAAAAATTATTAATTTTTTTAAATTTTAAATGGTTTCATATCATGGGATTTATGAGACTAGCTGAAGGTCAGCTAACACAAAGAAACTGTGTAAAACTTCAAAACTAGTTCAAAGTAGGCACACATTATTGTTTCAATGAAACAACATTTCATTTTCATTGTTTCAATCTACTTCCAATCGGATTAGTAATTACGAGGCATTGCTTTTTTAGCATGTTTCACAAATATATGTTGAACTGTCATCTCTAGAAATGTTTTTATTTGTAAAACGGATTGTGGCAAACAGATTGCTTCAAGAGACATTCCCATGACGCTGGTGTTTTAATTTTGTTGCAAAGATTCCCTCACATGAAGAAAACCCTCATTATTACTTCAGGTCAAAATAACACTATGGGAAACGTTGTTTGATGTGTTTCTTGAACAACTAGAAGTTGTGGTCCTCAGGAAAACACAGCGTGAGGATGAGGACCAGAAGGCAAGTGGTAAAAATGAAAGAGGAAGACGAATAATTGGTTCAGTAGGTTCTGAAGCTAGATTGCAAATTGATATTGGCCAGCAGCTGTTCGTGTATTTACATGCTTAGAGGAAGGTGGTGGAATAATGGAAGTTAGCTGAACAGAACAATGTCCATGAAAATGACTATAGAAAATGAAGAAACAGAGCGTTTAGTGAGTAAGCGATTGGAGCAAGTTTTTAAAAGTGAAGCCTTCTGTTAACTGTTTTATTCTCTTCTAGATAGCATCAGCCATTTTTAGGAAGGCTTACTGCTAACTCACCTCTAGAACAATTTTTAAACTTGGAAAGGTGCAGTCGTGTAAAGTTTGCAGCTGCAAATGTAATTCTATAGCAAAACAAAACGCGAATTTGGGTAGTCCGTGTTCTTCCCGCTTCCTTTTTTTAAAAAAAAATATAACTCTGGTATAGAATTCTAAAGCCATCAGGCCAGTTTATATTATGTGCTTACTGTATATGTGATATCCATCCGACTTCTCTTTTGCAGGGAGAAAAATTGCAAATTCCTTATGACACTGGCTAACTCACCTCCAGTTTGCAAGACAGTAATGTTTACCCTTTTAAATGTTCCTAGACTACCCAAATAACAATCTGTGTAATATGAACATTATTATTTTTTCTGCGGGTAACATTAGCTTCGCATAACCCCGCACTACCTAGTGATGGAAAATCCTATGATCGCCGAAATGACTTTACGATCTTATCCAAAATTTACGGATGCGCATAATGGATAAGAAGTGTTTGCACATAACTTCAGATTTCGAGGGATGAAAATTAAGTTTTCAGGAGTGAAAAATTTCCATCCCTCTGTATGAAATCAGCTAACTCGTCTTTAGTCAAAAAGACCTTATGAAGATTCTTTGCGCCCGAGACGTGGTTCGAATGCAGGTCTCTCCGATCAAAGAGTAACGTCGTTAACGACCCAGCTACGTAGGTACATTACTACTTTATTGATCCAATAAAGTAGTAATGTACTTTATTGTACATTAATGTACAATTAGATTATAGTCAACTTGAACGACGAATAATCTAGCATTACAGAGATTTCTATATAAAGTTTTCAAGAGATTCTAATATAATATATAATAGTGTAAATTAACATGTTCATTGCCAATCAAGCGATATCGCGTGATGCGAGTTCTCACCAAACGGCCGATCACGCGTTATCGCGTGGACGTCGCTATCTAAATAAAAAAAATTTGGCCACCACACGAAATTCCAATTTTCAGCTTGGCAATGAAAGTGTTAAAAGTTGACGCCCTGACAGGATCTAGAAATCGCAGGTAAAATCCATACACAAAAGCCTATTTTTCGCAAATCTATTCACATGAGTTTTGACAATTAAATAACCAGAACATATAGGAGAAAGCTTTACGTGAGAAATATCATTTAATCCAGTCTTAGTAAGCAACTACACATGGATTCCACCTATGGAAACAAAAACTGAAATGTTTTTTATCAGCATATTCTCTTTTAGGATTTCTTTATAAAATAATTTTAATTTTGAGAATAAAAAGAAGTTTCACGGGAAACCGCTGGTGAATGTGTTCGATACCATCCACGTGTATTTGTGGAAAATATGAATATAAATATTTTTCTTCACAGTTTTCTTTACTCTTGACTGAGCTTTTTGGATCCATTTTCGCATAGACATTTTTATGCCTAACTTTCCAATCTTTATATATATATATATATAATCTGTTGATATTTAGTTTATTTTAACATTGTCTTAACAGTGAAACAAACATCGAAACATCTTACCTTCAGTATTTTCATCACAGTATAAGACCACGGTTCGATCCCCATCTAGGACGTAAAGAACTTTTATAAAGGCTTTTGATTCTGAAAGTGAGTTATCTCATACGGTGGTGACAAGTTTTCTTCCCAAAAACTACGGTTTTTCATCCAGAAAAGCAGGCAAACCAGCCAGAAGAATTATACCGGTCACAAGACACTGGCCTCATAGCCTCAGTTATTTCGGCCGTAATTCCAAACAACCACTATCATCATCATCATTGAAAATATAGTGCAATATTTCAGCATTTTAAGTAAAGCCGTTTCCGAAAAAGTAATGCTTTCGTTCAAATATCTTTATTTCTGGACAGTTCCTCAAACATCGAGAGTACACACTCTCGATGACTTCGTAACATTTCCTTTAAATACAGGGTGGCCATAAAATAACTTTCCCTCTTTGGAGGCATCTGTATCTAAAACCAATAAACGGAATGAGACCAAATTTTATATTGAGACTTTTGAAGGCATGGGGAAATGATTTCCGCGAAAAAAGATTTAGTACCCAAAAGTCGCCGATAGGAGAATTTTGGCGCTGGCGGAGCCGAAAACAAGAGGATAATTACATTAAAGGCAGATAAAATGGAATAATAACATTTCGACGGCGTAAGCGACAGCCGCGTCACTCATTCCAGTTGGATATGTGGCGCGTTACAATGATAATAATCATAATAATAATTAAGCTAAAACAACAACTTACGAAAGACACAGAAATTAATGTAGTGATTGAACTCACATGAAATAATGTTTTATTCATCAGAATCAGGGTCCCCTGGACCACATACACAATTTTCAATGTGCTGACCTTTCTTGTGTACAACAAATTGCATCCGGTGTGCGACATGCTCTACCGCTGAGCGTAAGGAGTCGGATTGGGTGTTCATAACAGCCCGTTTATATGTTCTCTTTCAAGACATGCAAGTTGGGAACGCCACCAACATACACAACGGATTTCAAATACCCCCACAGCCAAAAGTCACATGGAGTGATGTCCGGGGATCGAGGCGGCGATGCCGTCGAAAGAACTGACTGATAACCCTCTCATTACTGAAATGCTGGCGTAAAAGGCGCTGTACTGAACGTTCAATGTGTGGCCGTGCTCCATCCCGCATAAAAATTATGGAGTCCAAACATTGTCTTTGCTGCAATGCAGGAATGACAAAATTTTCCATCATTCGTCGATAAATCTCTCCAGTAATTGAGCAGGTTACAGGACCTGTAGGGGTAATACGCTCAAAAAATTATGGTCCTATTACACCACACAATTACTTTTGGAGAATGCAGTGGTACTTGCTGGATCGTGTGGGGATGTTCAGATGCCCAAATTCTGCAGTTGTGAGTGTAGACCGACCCATTCGGATGAAAATGAGCTTCATCATCCCACAATATTCTCCAAGGCCAGTCATTGTCGACCCCAATTCGGGCAAGAGACGTTAGCGCGAAGGTCATGCGCTTATCATAATCTGCGGTAGTTAGTGCTTGCACACGACTGAACTTATACGGATAGAAGTGAAGCATTTTCCGTAAGATTTTCCAGACTGTACCATAAGCCATATCAAGTTTGTGAGCTATGGCATGAGCGCTTGGACCAGTACTGGTCCCTGTGTCGTCGAACACCGCAGTAGCAAGTCTGTTGCTGTCTCTTCTTGCACTGCTTTCCGTCCTCTGCAGGTCTAGTGATCTGGTAGAGGACGGAAAGCAGTGATCCAGTTTCTTCAAACTTCTTAATCATAGCTCTCAGTGCTACAGCTGACATAGGACCTGTACGCAGGTTATGAAGTCTTTTAAATTCCCGAAGGGCCGCTATGGCATTGCACTGTTTAAGGTAAAACAACTTAACATGCTGAGGCAAGGTAAGACGCATATGTAGCACAATTCGTCAGTCGTTCGAATAACTGCCTGAACGTTCCCAATCCCTTTTTAAGTGGAACTGGTGGCGCTGCTGTCACGTACGCACAGTAAAATTTGCATAATCCTTTTTACCTGCGTTTACTGCAAATATTTGACTGCTTTCGGCTCCGCCAGCGCCAAATTTCCCCTTTGGGCGATTTTTGGTACTAAATATTTTTTTCGCGGAATTCATCTCCTTCGAAAGTCTCAGTATAAAACGTGGTCTCATTCCGTGTATTAGTTTTAGCTACAGATAGCTTCAAAGAGGGACAGTTAATTTATGGTCACCCTGTAGAAAGACCTGAATTCGAATCTCATCTAGGATGCAAGAGAAACCTTTATGTTGAAATTTCAACAGGAGTGTGAGTTACCTGTTTCATATGGCAGAACACACGAAATTACCAGACGTAAGATACTGGCCTCATAACCCGTATGAGGCCAGTTGCTTTCACTCTAACTGCAACCAATTTCGCTACTAACACTCCGTAATAAAACCAGTTTCATTACTTGATGAACGGATCTCGTGTTCTCAGATACTGAAGGTGTGCGTGTAATGCAGTGCAATAATAGATCAATAGCGCCATCTACTTGAATTTTACTGTTGTGTTGATAATCGGAGTTTGACTCTCCAGTACAAGCATCACAGACACTGTCGCCCTGTTGGCAGTGGCGTAGCTGGGGGGGGGGGAGTTGCTGAGGGGGGGGAGTGTGCCCCGGGCGGCACTTTGAATCTTTTTGAACTTTTGCAGTTAATTCTAAAATACAGTCTCGAGAACTCAGTTCCAAATATTGTAATGCTACTGCGAATTTTCCTCACAATTAGCGTAAGTGTTGCTAGTTGTGAGAGGAGTTTTTCTAAATAAAATTTGATTAAGAATTACCAACATTACTATGAAATAGACTACGCCAATGTAATCGACGATTTTGCT
Organism: Typopeltis vanoorti; assembly: GCF_054136105.1. Lineage (NCBI taxonomy): Eukaryota > Metazoa > Arthropoda > Arachnida > Uropygi > Thelyphonidae > Typopeltis > Typopeltis vanoorti. The sequence goes on from NC_143559.1 coordinate 63,807,941, forward strand.
AACAGAAAAGCAAGAAAAATAACATTTTAGAATGCTGAAATTAAAGTTTTACTTCAAAAATAAATATAGTGTTTTAATTTATTTCCCTATACGTCGTTTTGACTTTTTGTAATATTTTTGGTGTGTATTGAGAGGGGCGGCAAACTCAGGGACCGCCCCAGGTGGCAACAGCCCTAGCTACGCCACTGCCTGTTGGAGTGTTCAGCGTAATAGTGTCAAGTGAGGAACTAGCAGACTCAACCCCCAGTCATCAGTTGGCATGCTCGTTGTAAAGAAACCTAAATGTGGATACGATTATGGTAACTTGTAATATTTTATAATTTGAAAGTTATAAAAAAAAAAAAAAAAAAAAAAATCAGCTAACGCCTTTTTATTCCCGTATATACGGGAGTAGGCGAGGCCATTTAGCCCTAGCTAACTTTCGGAGACTGAGTGGGCAGTTCAATCTCCACTGGTACCCAATCAGAGACAGATGGCCCAAGGCTATCACTAATTAAGCGGTACGCAGTGAAGAGAGACGGCTCAAATGTGCCGCCATCTCGTGGTCTCTAACCCTAACACAATATATTTAATGTCTGAAATAATGTGGGTTCTACGGTCGATTTTCTTGAGTTTACAGGACGAAAAACCCGAGTTTCCGGGAGGAAAAACCTGCTTGCCCGTGCCAGAGATCGACTAACTCGGGAACCGGTCGAAAAAAGGCTTAGAAAAATTTCCTCTAGTCGCCGACTAGACTCGAAACCAAGACTTCCTTCGTGCGGCCTAGCGCGATGGTGTGCAAACGCCACATCCACTGAGCTACACAGGCATACAAAAATTGTTAATTTATTATTATTATTATTATTATTATTCCTGATACCTCCAAGGAGTCCGAAGACTCATCGCGGGAGGACATCTTCAACTCTCTCTACACCTTACCTCTACTACGAATCAACGCCATCTACCGCCCACCTCCAACACCACCACAACTAGTAATTTTTGTCTGTAAATTGCGTGTGTTCTGAAGGGCCGATTTGTATGTATGCGGGATGAAAAACCCGAGTTTCCGGGAGAAAAAACCCTGCTACCTCCGTATGAGATCGGCTAACTCACCATCGATTGAAATCGACCAGATAAAGATTCCTCCCGTCGCGACGAGAATCGAACTTAGGCCTATTCCAATCTTAGTAAGAAAATTTATTATCAAATTCCTTAGGGGGGAAAATAAACTTTTAATTGCTTTTTATATAAAAAAATCATTAAATTATGTCATGTTTTACTATAATATTTTATATCTTTTTTTAATATCGTTTATTAAAAAATTGATAAATGTGACAGAATGAAAGACTTTTTGATCCTTTCTATACGTGTGAAGTTTATGGAGTACAAACCAGACACAAAGTTTTTTTTTATTATTATTTTTAATCGCGCATATAATTTTCATTCTTCACAGGTTTTGAGCCGAGGACTCCTTGCAACAGCTTCTGGCATTCTAATAAAGAAAAAAGTCCCCTTCAGTGGTCTAGAGGTGTATTGAGAATAGTCTAACAACCTGACAAAACGTCAGTGAATGGTCTGGATCAGAAATTGTCCCAAAATCAGTTAACAGAATCGTATATTGGCCAAAGAGTAACTCAGTACAATGTTGTCTACAAAGGAGCATATTGAAATACGCAATACATTGGACCTAGTCAAGGATAAGTACAGAAGCAAAAGATTTTATGAAGGCATTTCTGTCAGCCAAAAACAAGCAGTTGCCGAATACAAGCACACGAACTTCAACACTGAACATTTGATGAGTCAAAAAAGGTTAAATCAGAAATCTTAGTTTGTAATTGTCACGCTCTGATGTCAGTGGGATGTGAAGGTGTGAGGGAGAGAAGCATTTTCTTATTATATGTGTGGTCTCCTTAATAGCGGAAGAATAACGTCTACTTGAATAATGATGCTGACTAGATCTATCTTGTAAAGGTTACTTCCAGCAGAATGAGACACCATGTCACAAGACACGGTGCATTGTTCGGAATGATTGTTCCAGGAAGGAGCATGAGATTGACTTTACCATATTTTACTGGGATCAACCCACCCTAATCATAGGCAACTGTATGGTATAATCAAGACTGTATGACGCAGCATCCCTGAAGGTCGCCTCCGGTACCTTGTAGAGTCGTTATCTAAAGAGTTGAGGCTGTTTTCTGAAGACTAAAGAAAAGTTGTTGGCTATTTGGTGCGCTGATAAAGTGGTCACGCAATATATTCTCAGACTTTTACTAAAGAAAAATCCAACATATTTAGCTTCCAAGTATTACGGCAAGCTCGCAGGTATCATTTTAGAGAAAACGGACGTCATCAGCAACTCGATTTTCATCAAGGTCCAAAAAAGAGTTTGTCCAGAGCACATTTCCTATATTTTACTAAAATCACTACTTGTTTATTGTTTATCAGTAGACTATATAATAAACAATAAGTTTGGTAATATCAAAACTTACAAACAGTGCTAATTTAAAAATCTTAGTATACACTTTACACTTAATTGTCATCCATAGCATTAGTGTACAAACTCCAAGTCAATATTGAAAAAAAAAAGCTAAAAACTTGTTACAAAATGTCATTTAAATGTCCTTATTTTAAATAATACCCCAGATGATATAAAAGTCTCGATTACAAGTGTAATTACTTTAATAAGGAATATTTTCAGAATATCTCTATTAAGTTATATTTCGAAAAAAGAAATCATTTTCCCTGAGTTCACAAATATGAGAAAAACTTAACAAATTTAATTTAATTCATTTGAATAGCTGGAGATTACAATCCTGAGGGAAAACACATTAAGTTACGCTCTTCCAAACAATAGGGTTAGATGTAACGAAAGAGGAGAATAAGGAATTGATTCGGTAAGTTAGAAACTGAACTATGGATGTTGACCTTCAAATGTTCGTTTTCCCATACTTAGAAGAAAAGTGAAGGAATGGTGGTGACGGCCAGTTCAGTGGAACAACTTCCACAGAAATATCTATAGAGCATAAAGTAGAAACATAACGTGTATGAGAAAGTGATTGGAATTAAAATGTGTGTGTGAGAGAGAGAGAGATGATCTATAAACTGGCTTGCCCTTTTCTGGTAGGCATCAAGTATTTTCTGGAAACCAAATAGACGTTTTCCAAGCCACATTAGACCTCCAATGAGTGTAGTGTGGTCTTGTACCAATAATGAAATTCATCTCCGCCTAAAGACATTCACATAAATCCATTCTGAGGATGAAATTCTAACCCACGGTCTTCTAGATGGAGAGCGGATAAATTAACTACCCAATCAACGAGGCCAGTAAATTTGAACGAAAACTAAGATGGCCAATCAAGTTCGCCCATTTGAAGCCGATTAATAACATGTATATGGGCGGATAAAACGAATATGAATTTTGCAAAATGCGTCTAAAAATGTTCAAGTGAAAAATAAGTCTTAAAAGTGTATCAAATGGCGCTCAAGAAAATATTGAAGTGTAATGTAACAGCTTAGGAGTTAGGTATTTATTCCCTCGATACAGTTACCAAGCTGAATTCTGTCGAAGTAAATAACTACTTCGAGTTCGAAATAGTTCGAGTTTTATGAGATAATTTTCGTCTGAAAAATTTGTATTTTACCAATAGAAACTAGAATCATCTGACACACCATTTCTTTGAGATTATTTATTTATGAGTTGCACAATTTATTTTATAAGTGTTTTATTTTCTTTGCCTTCTAAAGCGTTTTGAAGATTACTTTAGTCAAGGAAGCGTATTTGACATTAAGCAGAGCGCGCAGCCTTAGTTAAGGCACAGAAGACAGGAACATCTTTAAATAATCAAATCAGGGATCAAGACAAATTTTTCGGTGTAATTTTAAAAATCTAAAGAAAGTTTTAAATATATATATAAAACATTCGTATACATCAATACTACCACAAAAAGTACAATGTTATAAAAATTATTTTGTAGATTTTCTATTTTTATTTATTTATTTATTTATTAATTTTTCAAATTCCAGTAGGAACAACTACCCTGTTACCCTGCAGTATGTCTAACTGCAAGCTTGTTTTGCCTCTCAAAGATAGTTTCTCTTAAAGTTATAAAAATGTAGTCGATGTACAGTAGCGAAAGGTTTCTTTCAGGAGACGGCATAATGTCATCTAGTCGGTAATTTACTATGGCATAAAATGCTTAAAAAGTTAAAACTGATCGTTTGGTTTAAATAATAAGAAAAAAAAATGGTATGCACAAACGTTGGGGTGTTTCGATTCATAGCCTTTAGGCCGATCACAGTATCCCGACGATATATGAAATACTTGAAACCTAGTATTATCTCTTCCACTGTAATCATAATTCTAACGACATAAAATTACTGACAATAAGATGTTTTTATTTGGAAGAACACGAACGACGTCGAATAACAAACGAGCAATTAAACGTCTTCATTGGATCGACTCTCGTCTTTTTTGTTGTTGTTAAAACTAAATTTTAAAACATCGGCAGCTATATTCCAGAGGGCGTTGTTACGCTAGGAAAGCTAACGTGGTCTCGGAAGTTGCGTGTTGGTAGCGTTCTCTAGCCACGAACAGTGGCGTCTCAGTGACCTATTGTAAAGTTAAAGGTCATTTGACTGCTGGTTTATACCGCTGTAGTTCATATCACTTAATTTAAGATTTCAGGAGATCTGAGTCGAATAATTTTATGTAATATGCATATGAGAGTGTTTATATGAGTAGATACTCTCATGTGCTATGGCTCGATTTGCACATTATATTAATATGATAATCTGTTCTACAGTAATAATAAAATGAGTGGCAAACTGACAACATTCTTATGATATTCAACGACTAAAGTGTCCGATCACACTTGAAAGGGCTCAGTTTGTAGTCCTTAATTTGAGACCATTTCACGAACAACAGTAGCAACCGCGAACTATCAGATACGCATTTCTTTGTAATCCCATCAGTGGAGGATGCCTGCTCACGTTTATAACTTGCATATCATTAAAAGCGCAAGACCGTGAGTTGTGGCGCAGTGCAGTCTCAGAGTTATGGTGCAACAAGCTGACTGGATTCGGGAGTTTTATAGACACCATAATACCAGAAACATGGTGCCTAAAGTAAAAGCAATCATTTATTAATACTTTTCTCATATAAGAAAAGGTGCACTATAACATTAAGATATGGTGAAAACAGCCCACTCTAGCAATTGGGTGTTATAATACTTTAGTGTGCTTACGAAGAGATAATTACAAAGATATCTAGAAGATATCTTTGTAATTATAAATTATATAAATTAATTATAAATGACAGGTATTTTGTGATTAATGAAAGAATAGTATTTCCGAATGCAGAACAGTGGCATAGCTGGTTGGCTGAGTAATTAAAGTACCCGCTCTTCAACTAACAGGCTTCGGATTGGCATCTCGTCATGGGATTGGATGTTTGTGATTGTCTTTAGGTGAGAGATGAATTTCATCGCCTGGTGTGAGACTACCGTCCTGTTTATTGCAGGCCTGAAGTGGCTTGATAAAGTTCCATGTTTGGTCTCTAAATTATGTAAAAAAAAAAAAATTAAAACTAATGATAAAAAAAAAAGTCCTTATAAGTTTACAACCCTCCGTGGGTGAAGTAGCGCGCGCGCACACACACACACAAACCTTTTACTCCACCCCGCAACAAGCTTTCAGTAGGCCTCTTGTAGGTTTAGTGTTTTCATTATATATGCAACGTTCCCATTTTGCAGTGTACAAAACACAAGGAAGCATTTATTTTCTAAAATATTTTGTATTTCGTATTATAAAAAGTTTTGTATTCTGAAATATTTAAAATAAATATTTTAGATTACGAAACAATCTTGATGGTTATTATTTTAATTTAAATTCATATAATAAGTACGCTATAACTTGTTATATAATCTCCCTCCCTCCCCCTCTCTCTCTCTCTCTTTCTCTTATTACACACACACACACACACACATGAATGATTTTAAGACGCTAGATGTAGACGTGAGAGCCTCTGTAGCTCACTCGGTATAGACGAAACCCTTTGGTTTCAAAGATCTGGGCTCGATTCTCGTCCATGATGTGAGGAACCTTTATCTGGTCTCTTTCGACGAAAGGTGAGTTAGCCGGTCTCATGATGTCGGGTTTTTCGTCCCTCAGAACAGGGAAACCGGTCCCGTGAACACACGGATTTATAGCCATGAATGGGATGGGAGATATAGACAGATGTGATCTAATGCTTCCATGAAATAACTAAACAATGTACAGTTATTCACCGACTCGTAATATGGGACAGTGCAAAAATCCCGAAGTAAGAAGATAGTTTGTTTTTTTTTAAATCGATCCTAACAAGAGAGGCTGTAAAACGTATAGCTTATCAGTGGTCTGTGTGAACAAGTAGTCAAGAAGAAAGAAAGAATGAATCAATTGATATGTCTTTTTTGTATGGTCGACGACTGTAGTCCCTTGGGGAAAATGTGTGAGGAAGGGTGTATCCAAAAAACAGAGGTAGAAGGAATGAAAAAAAAAAGGTGGATGAGGAATTGGTTCCATATGTTTGGAGTTGACTGTAAACGAATGTTAACCAGCAGTTGCCCATGTGTTTACTGACTTGAGGAAACGTGTAAGAATGGTGGTAGCCAATTCAGTGGAACAGTTACCACCATTCTTACACTTTCGGTGGAAACAGAACATCTATGGCAAAGTGACTGGAGCGAGAGTCTGAGTGAGCGATTGGGGCAGGGAGCAATAGAGAGAGAGAGAGAGAGAGCTATCAATTAACCAAATTGCATTTTCAGAAAGGCTTTTGATGCATCACTCCCGCATACGAGAACAAGATAGGGCTGATTTGGGATTTATTAAGTATAAAGTAACAAAAACAAGGTGCCAGAGGAGGTGATAAAGGTATAAGTTAGTCCGAGAAGAGCAATCTGATATCCCGCAGAGATCTTGGTATTATCAGAGAAGTGAAGTGTGGACTTCATGAGTGAAAGAAGACAGCATTGTGTTTCAGTGGCACTGGAGTTAACAAGATTTTCCTCACTTCGCTAAAATATAGCACGAAGACTAGTGTTTAAGGCACTGCTTACGGAAGATCTTGTAGCGCGGGATATATATGAAGGTTTAAAGTTGAATGACAGAAGGATTAAGAGCTATAGAATTATTTTAATAGATGTATAAGATGGAACACGCAAACGCAAGGGTGTTGGTGCCGTGAGGGGGAGGAACACCTTAGTGTTACAAAAAAAAATCTCAAATGAGAATAAAAAAAAAAAAGTAATTTACAGGTGTTTTGAGACTCCTCCCTTCCCCTGTTGATGAATTTTCAGGCATTCGAGAGATTTATCACTGAGTCTCCAGAGTTGCAGTTCTTAATTCTTTCATCAGAGGTTGTGATTATTCGTGTCGACGGATCACAACGAATCTTAGGGTTTTAGTAATAAATCTCTTACATAATTAATATTATAGCAAGCCAGCAATACTAAACCATCTAATGGAATCGGGAGAGTATTTTTAGTGTAGTGAAAGCTCGAACTTGCATTTTGCGAAAACAACAAAAAACTCCCTACGTACATTAATTAGCCTGCATTATTTGCATGTGAGAGGGTGATGACATCGAGTACTACACCTGCATCTTCACCCTGTAGTAAACTTTATGAATGAACCGTCAACTGGATTGATTTCAAGTAAAAAATCTCTAACACTGATCGCGCCTAATGACAATTGTGCATAACTGTGCATGTGGGGAAACTGAAATGCTGCACTGTAGTATTATGTGACAGGTGACACTCGTTTTGTCAATGTGAAAAAGCACACCTGTTCTTAAATTTTATTCAGCCACAGATGCTTCTCAAGCACGTGACTCCATCCAATTTGCGTCGCACGGCTGTCAACCGTTTGCGTGTTTGTGCAAACGGAGTCGACATCGCTACACGTGAGCATGCTTGTATTAGTGAAGAGGAACAGGTGGAGTCTCCAGAACACAACGCCTATCTTTACTCTGCTTAAAATCTATACTCGAGTGAATTTCCAGCTGCAGAATGCTGTATCTATTGAAAAACTATTGCGCACCACAATTTTGTGATTGATATTTTCCCGCCATCCTGCTCAGTTCGTTATTACATCTCCTTTCTCTGTAAATTCTGTTTAGAAAAACTTACCTGAATACTGCTACGCTCTTGTTGTTACCAGAATGATCACCGGTTCAAATGAAAGTTGTCGAAACCGAGACAACATGGAAATTAGGCATCTGTGCATACTTCAGAAAACTTGCTGAAAGAATAAAACATTCCAAGATTCAGTTTATTTAAGAAAGAAGTATCGTCTCTTAGTTTCGATATAATGACAGTAATTGATTCTAATCCTAATCTTCTAATTAGGATTAGAACATTAAAACAAATAATTGCTTTTTTATTTAGTCTAAATTTATCTTACTATCATCAGAGAGCAGTTTTCTAATTCAGAATTCATTCATTTCTTTAATATTTGGTAATCAGGTAGTTTTCTCTAACATTGAAATGCTTATAATGAAAAGCATGAAGTAAAGATTGAAATTTTGTAAGCATACCAAAATCCTCATCGCTAGATCAGATTTTCCCCAACCTTCCTTTTCATCACACCAAGCACTGTTTGCATGTTAGAAATATTCTAATGGCCATCTGATCGAAGATTTTATGAGTCAAAATGGTATCTGATTTACATGAAGGCAAATACCGTTGAGAAATTGTCACTTGTGCACCTGTCTAGAAATCCCTACAAGTAGTCGAATGGAGTCATCCGGTGAGTGTAGTGCCTAGAGAGGCGGGAAGTACCTGATAATCAACCAACCACTGAAGGTGCTCAGTAACATGATATAGGGAGGTGCATCACCCTGCATGACAACTATTACATTTAATAGACGACAGTTTTGCCGGTATACCAACGCGGTCCGGTGATGGCCACTATTCGCCATAATCGTGTGGAACACAAGGACTACATACACACTGTTCAAACAAGAGAACATGTATAGTGTGTGTGTGTGTGTGTGTGTGTGTGTGTGTGTGTGTGTGTGTGTGTGTGTGTGTGTGTGTGTGTGTGTGTGTGTGTGTGTGTACAGTAATCCCTCGATTAATGTGCCCCCGATTAGTGCATCATTTTTTTTCGATACCCAAATTCGATTAGTGCGCCTCTAAAATTTGATTGGTGCGCCTATATACATCTTAAAAATAAATGTTACAGATTTTAAAAATTTTCTATCTACATTTTATGGCTAACTATATTAAAAAATCACTCACCAGAATGAAATAATTTAGTTACTGATTTAAAACATTTTACAAAATTATTTTTAATGGCATACTACACTACTTCCATGTACCAAATTTTTACCGTCAAAATTTATGTCGTCTGCTAGAGTACGCCCACAGATTCGAGACCCTTCGACACTTCTGCGCATGTCACAAAAAGCAGAATCCATTCCGATAATAGGGTGATCAATCCGTCTTCTGGGACGAGTTGTTTATTATTACACGTCGGAAAATTAACTTCTCTTTTATGATCATCATCATTATAGTTTTTATAGTGGTAACTATTTTGCGTGTATAACAGTTGGGAAATTTTATCTATAAAACACGTGATTTCGCGTGTTGGCGACCAATTCATACGTCCTTCATTTCTTTCTCCCCTTCAATGATAACGTCCAAGAGTTAATTAAATCTCATTCTGAAGAATTGAGTGATTCCGACCTGCTAAATTTAGATACACAGCGGGAAGATCCCAAAGAATATGAAGAAAATTTAACCACTGATAGTCAGCCCAAAGAGATTTCACACAAACAATTTGAAAATATTTTTCGTACAATCCAAGTTTATAAGCAGCAATGCTTAGAGGCTGACCCTGATGAAGAGAGAAGCAGTAAAATTTGCAGAAGAGTAGAAGCGGCAATAGGGCCATACGTCGGTTGTGTGAAAAAAAGAAACAAAATGCCCGCCAAACTACGTTAACTCAATTCTTTGTTAAGAAGCAGAATAATAAAATTAATAAAATTTATATTCTGAATATGTTTTATTGTCTTTCAGCCTCATGGTTTTCCTTTAACTAGGCCCTGAGACATACCTTAATTCTTTTATAAAAAAATTAAGGTTAAAAAAAGAAATTTGAGGAACGAATTATACTTTTTCCTTTAGGTTATTGTATTCGATTAGTGCGTTTTCGATTAATGCGCCTGATTAAATTTCCATTAGGCGCACTAATCGAGTGATTGCTGTATATCCTGGAGGTCAAGTATAGTAACAAAAACTCAAATTTGAATGTTTTTCGATGTGCTTATTGTATGTGTGTTCAGAGTGCATTAGCGCCTTTTAGGATTTTGCTTATTTTGTTCTTGACTTTCTTTATACATGCTTTTTTGTATATTTCTTGGAAAGATGATTTTGTTTGTATATTTCATGAAATCGTGACATTCCAACCTGTTTAGTTGACAATAAATAAACGAAACTGTTTCGTTTGTTTATTGTCAAACAGGTGTTGATTTTTTTTTTTTTAATTTTGATACCGTTGCTGTATAAGGTGAAATTCTAATATTAGTATTTTAGAAAGTCTACTTTTTTAATGAATGCACATTTATTTTAACTCACTGTCATAAAAACAACAACAAATTCTTCGCCATTTTGATTAGTGAGTTCGAAAATGGTAATCTTCCGATTTTCGCTCACATTACTTTGGAATGTGACTGCAAAATTTCCAAAATCAATACATGAATAAAAGCAGACAAAAACTTGCTGGTCGCGTCTGCCAGAAGATTGAAGGAGCATAAGCAGTTATCGGACAATTGCTACACTAATGGAGATTGGGCTTTGTTATTCATTCTTATTATTATTTTAGTCACTGAAGTTTCTCCCTTCCCTCTTCCGACAGTTATTTGACATTTTGTTCACTGCAGCTGAAATTTGAATTAAATGTACGCGAAATCGAAACTGAAAGACGAAATTACCAACTAGGCTAGCATATGCATTGGGAGCATCCGAAATTAGGCATCAGTGATAGTAATGTCAGTACAGAGTCTGATAATTAAGTAATGAGGCTGAATTTATTACGGAGCCTGTGGCAACACTGGATCGATAACAACGGCAAGAGTATGTTTAATACAGGACTAAATTTTGTTTAATAAGTAAATTTGTTTTAATTTAGTTTGCGCGTAAGAAATAACTTTTCTTTTATTCAATTATTGTCGAGGTTATAACTTTTACGGTTTTAGTATAAATAGTTTAAAAATTTGAATATCGAAGCGTAATTCGATAAATTAATGAATCAACAAGTGAGATATGAGGATTGATGGAAAAATATCATCTATATAATAATATAAAAAAAGTAAAGAATAGTAATTACTCGTACTTAAATATTAAAATTTTAAATAATAGTAAACCTTTTCTCAGAAAAAAAAAACAAATACACATAATATTATTATTCTAAGCAATTAAATACACACAGAAACATCGCAAAAAGTAACTAGAAAATTGCAGTCGCCTCCAAGACGAAAATAAGATTGAGACTTGTGGGGACTTCAGTGCTACGCTTGCTGAGAATGAAAAACGATTATTGTATTTTTGAAATCAAGTGTCACAGGAAATGTTTGAAAATATATTTGATATATTACCACCGCTCAGCTTATTCGAGGTCACTGAAATGGCTTCAAAAAGTTTCAAATGTGGTCTCCAGAGCAAGCTTTCCAAACCATGTAAAAATAAATAAACAATTCATACATATATACATAAATATAAAGGATAAAAAAATCCTTATCCCGCTGAAGGTACTAATCTTCTATAGGTTTACAACTTTTAATGAGTGAGAGAAAGAGAAAAAAAAAAAGTAGTTTGGATAAGGAGAGACTGAGTGCATGGATGGATCAGAGAGATGTCCAAATATTATGCTGGGAGGATCTCTTCAAAAGATGAATAACTAGAAACCGGTGGATAACGCTTATGAACTCTTCCCTCTTATGGCTGAAACACATTTTTTTAAATTTGCTTTTGTGATCCCACCCACTGAAACTGTAAACTTATATATAATAGGTGGACGAAAGGTTAGAAAATCCAGAAACCTTACTCTATAGACTGCACATCGAACTTTTTTTTAGTCCTTTCGGACCTCCAACAAGCAAGGTCTCACACAGAGAGATGAAATTCAGCCCCACTTAACACATTCAACACAATAATCTTTGGTTGCAGTGAGTGGAAGCTGGTCACTCAGTCAACCAAGCTGTAAGACCAGGGATAAGAATATGCAACATACTGTAATAATTTGTTCGACTTTATTTCTTCTGGAGACTTCATACCTTCAAAAATTCATACCTCTCTTCATCACTAGTAAAAGAAAAATGGAAAACAAACTGCCAACCTATTTTCAAAACTTAGGACAAACAGAGTTCAGCTCATTCCATTCCCAAACGGATCATTCATTTTCATGATTTTGCGCATGAAATAATAAGCTGATAAAGTCAAGCTTTACTTGTTCCAATGAAAAATTGTGGTTTCTATAAGTAAAAATAAACACCGATTTCTTTTGTCAAAAATGTGTTTATTATAATGTTATGCATAGAACACTTGGATAGTTTTTATACAGCTGAAAAGCTTCTTATTAGAATAATTTTGCCACTGAATAAATCCGTAAAACTAAACGACTGATGAACACTTAATCTCTTTGAGTTTTCTTGAAAATTCATCCCTCAAATAAAAAGAGGTTGCGGGTTCGAATCCCGTTGGAGCATGAATGTTTGGGATCATCTTTAGATGAGAGATGAATCTCATCGCCAGGTATGAAACCAACTCACCGCTTAGTGGAGACCCCTAAAGTGGCTTTAAAAAATCAATATTTAGTTTCCATAACAGTTTCTAGACCAGGTAAAAATTAATAAAAATACAAAATATATAAGAAGAAAAAATCCTTAGTCCACCTAGGTTGTAAATGTACTTTGTAATATAGTTTTAAAACCTTTCCTGGGTGCAGATTACAGGATGATCTCTAACGAAAGGAATTTATTTATTTTTATGACAGGCTCATCCACGATAGGTCATAAACTTATGGTACATCGATACCGTGATGGATTATGGGGTGTTAAATAATTCGGAAACACTTGTCATTTCAGTCCTCCAATAAACAAAGTGGTAGTCTCACGTATAGCATATATACTTATTTCATGTGTGGATGTGAATCTATATAATCGTCAGCATATGCTTTATATATTTTTAAAATATATTTTCTATTAATAGGGTGCATATGGATTCTGGACATTTTGAATGGAATTAGCAGCAAGAATTTAATAAAATAGAAGACAGCAGAAGCTGACATCGAACTAAAGAGTGGTTTGGCAATGCCGAATCGAGAGAAAAAGAGAGAGAGAGAGAGAGAGGGTGGAACTTTATTATTGTTGTTGTTAACGGGTATCTCCATGGAGTCCAAAGACTCATTATGGAGGCGCAGAAACATCGTTCACAACATACCCATCATACCTCCCAAAATGCAACCAAAATTTCACCATGGGAGTAAGAAACTAACTATTATTGACACAATGCCTATCACATCTCTCCTTAAACGGATTCACCGACGAACTGACAACCACCTCAGGCAACCCATTCCACTCATTTACTACCCTTGTAGAAAAAAATCTAGATCTCACATTCTTGTGAGATCAACTTCCAATGATGACCTCTTGTTCTGTCACCATCTGCCATGTACTGAAAAAGCTCCCGGACATAAATTCTATAAAATCCTTTTAGCAGCTTCAATGATTCGATCATGTCACATGTCTTCCTTCTATCTGTCAATTTTTTGTAACTCACAAATCTTCAATCTGTCCTCTTACAGAACATGCCACAGGCCCACAACCTTGGTTACTTGCCTCTGAATCCTCCTCAGCTATCTTCACATCTCCAAGAAATCCAGGTGACCAAATCTGAGCACAATGGTCTAGATGTGAACATATCAGAGTCGTATAAAGAGGAATAATGACTTTTTTTTTTGTCCTTACTAATCAGCTTATTTTTGAGCATCCAAGTGATCTTCAGATCTGTTTTGCCAATTTTTGCAATATGACCTCTGAAATTTAGTTTCCTATCAACCATAGCTCCCAGATCCTTGACCTCATCAATTTCTAGCAAGCGAAATCCCATCAACAGAACACACAGAATGAAATTTTTTCAATCAAATGTGCATAACTTTACATTTTACCACACTAAAAGAAAAACCATTATCCTTTGATCACAATGACAGCCGATTCGAATTATTCTGCAGGATCGCTACATCATCTTTATGTACTATAACGTTTCCCAACTTAGCATCATCAGCAAACAACTGAATATCACTCTTTAAATTGTCTCCAATATCATTAATATAACAGATTAAACAGCAATGGACCAAGAAAAGAGTTTTCTGGAACACCACTGGTCACTTTTATGACCTTTGACTCCGGTCGTCCGCCATGCACCATGCTCCGGTCCTCCTGATGCCTGTTTGACAAGCACCCACTTATCCACGTCAAAACTTCCCATGTTTTCACTCAATACAACATTTCAATCATAAAGTTTAAGCTTTCTTCCGAGTCCACTGAGTAGTAACCATGGAAAACTGACTTGCGGGTTCATTAAGTGTGGGAATTACCAACTAAATCATTCAAATTATTTACTAATAAACAAAGAAAATAGGAATGAATATTAATTGTTGGAAATTGTCTTTTAAGTTCCAGCTGCATTATGTAATGATTTTATCATTTAAATTACGAACCACTTTCCTCTGAATTTTCTAAATGTATTTATTAATTTTTATATAACGGATGCTTCAGAAGTTGGAATTAATTGATCTAATGTTTCCTTTCAATAAATATGTTTTTGGTTCTTTGCTAACATACCATCCACATATTAATATATAAATATATTAATCAAATTTAATATGGCTTACAGTTTATTAATGTATATTACTATTTACTATTTGTCATTAAATTATGAAAATAGAAATAAATGCAATTCATCATAATTTAAAGCGCTTTTAGGGAAGGAAGTATGGGATTACTTTTTAGCTTTACTCTCTATACTTCATTCCATTTTATACTGGTAACTAGAAATTTTAAATTTATATTTTAACCAGAAAATGTAAGGCCCTTCTACTTGAGAATGCAGAAAATAATTATTTATAAAAATTATTTCATCAGTATTTTATAGATGAAATGTAGTTATTTGGCTGAATTTTGATAAAAATTCAAATTTATAACGTAAGTAAACGTAAGTCCTCCCCCAAAAAAACCTTCTCTTATCTGCCCTCTTCAACTTTTCTGTGGTATCCTTTTCAATCTTCCTTCATTCCATGAGGGAAGATTGAAATTGCTCATTTCAAGCGGTTATTTTAAGCATTTATTTATTCAACACTTTATAGTCTCGATATAAATAAATGTTTACAATATTTATTTTTTTATATAATTCCTATGGAATTATATGCATTTAATTTAGTCTTAATTTAATAATGCCATTAGTTTTATTTTATTTATTTTTTATGTTTACAAGTTGGTCATTTTTCAACAATTAATTATATTAATTGTAAAAAATAGCCAAAGATATTCTTCATTTTTTAAGCACGGTTTTCTGATTCTATAAGAAATTATATGTTGCAAGAATTATTTAGAAAATATTTTACTATTAATCAATTTAAAAATATTGTATGAAATATTCTTATGATAATTTATTTTGAAAATTAATATTAACAATAATTATCAAAATTAAAACAGTGTTTCTTATAATGGTTTTATTGTTTATTTTATATTATTCTCAAATTTAAAATAGACAATTTTCACATGTAATTTTCAAAGTTCACTAGAAACTTCAAGCAATAATTAAAATATGCCATTCTATCAAAAAAAGAATATGCATTCCTTCCAATCAGGCCTGTAACGCTAACGTGCACGCTAACGCTGCCCTCAGACGGCAGATAAATAAAACAAACTGCCACAACAGAAAACTGTAGTCGTACGAGAGCCGCGTGCCAGGGACAGGATAACATCCTGCTAGAAATGTATCATAGCAACGGACATAAAGAGGTCCTCTTAAGTACTACATATTTTTGCTTATATACGTCTCCATTTTATTATGGTTTTATTGTTTTATTAATAAACAATAATATTTTGTACAGATATAAATATTAGTAAAGAAATGACAAATGACAGCGTATTAGAAGGATCGGCGCAAAGTTACTGAAGTTACACACATGTATAATTGAGCAATTGTTATGTCTGAGGCGTGTTGGAGATCTGGCCGGTATAGAAGTTAGTGATTTCAACACCGAGCGAGGAGGGAGAAAAAAAAATATTAAGATGAAATACAATATTCGCGCTTTAGTTAAATAAATATCGTACTTATTTACTACATGTTTATATCATTCTTCATTAAATTTTTGTAGTCTGTTACACAACAGTCTTGGTTCTAGTTATGGGTTTATTTTTAAATATTTGCAACTTGACGTATGTGAGAAAGAATGATTTGCATGTCTCCGTAGTATTAGACTGACACTTATTAAATAAATATAGCACTTATTACAGAACATGTTGATAACGTTGCTAAAATTGGCTGTTTCTTGCACATAAATTTTAGTTAATTTTTAATAATGCATTCGTTAAGTTCAGCTTCAGTGAAGGGAATGACTTTAATTCTAAAGAGGTGTGGGGGAGAGACTGTGAAGATTCTGTCGAGCTGTGCAGATTAAATTTTGAGATGTCTGTTATAATTAAAGTGTAGATATTTTTAAAGATATAAATAGGTGACAGCTTATCGATATATTTGAACATGAGTTTGTTCTTATTTTTTGTTGCATAATTTTTATTTTAATCTCCATTGTTTGTTAATATATCTTTACAGAAGAAACGGAAACTGGGTTTGTGTACTCCAGTCAAGTCTTTGCTCAGTTAATATTCTATATTTACAAAACATTTATTATTATTATTATTATTATTATTATTATTATTACGTGATGCACTGCGCACACTATTCGCTGTCCATAGTACTTATAATAATAATAATAATAATAATAATTAATAACAACATATATTTTTAAAAACGTGTGAATAATAGTCACAACTCATGCCATTAACCGGATGAACATCTTTGTCAGACATTTTATATTACAAAACTGATGTGGTCTGGTATACCTTCGTGATTATTTGGCAATAGTTTTGGGAATCATTTCGCACTGTCGGAGTTCAATATGTCATATGTTTGTTTATAACTGTTGGCGAGTAACAGGACTGACGACGACTGTCCTATATTTAGAACAGTTATTTTCCCCTTTTCACAAATAAACTATTCTTTTTATAATTTTTCGACTCAAAATAATAATTTATATCTCTAAATGTGTATATTATAAACTACGATTATGCATATAAATTTGATTACAAATTTATACTGATGATGGCTCCATTTTTCTCGAATAGTACGTACCTGAGGCAAATCATGTGACTGTAGTTGTGCACAGTACTGGAAATGGGTGAGTGGTCAAATTCCAGTATGGTGTTATTAAACATTGCCATGTTAATCAACTTCTTGCGATTGCTGTACAGTGAGTTGATTTTGGATATTCTTACTGTGCAGCAATCATAAGAACTGATCGATTACCAATAAGGCATCGTACAATAACACTTCTTTGGAATTTGACATTTTCTCCATATTTTCCGCTACCATACACAACTAAGGGTTTTTACCGTACACAGTGGTCCAGGGAAATGGAATTGTCAGTATTTTGCAACCGTTTCCATCTTGTAATGGCTGACGTCACCAAAAGACAGAAAAGTGTCGGCGAGAACAAATAAAACAACAAAACAAATCATTAAATAGCGTTTTTTTTTCCTTCCCCGTGGATTAGCGAATTCCCTCAATGAGGAGTTCAAAACATCAACAGCTATAGAGGCTTGTGTACGAACATTATGTGTAGCCTCTATTGTTTTCAAAATCGTGGCTCCAGCCAAATGGGCACCCACAATAAGCCCTTTATTGAACTCCGAAAGATTCTTTGTTTTTCCACTGTGATCAACACCATTGACGATTACTGATCAGCAGCATTCCTTAAATGATTGCCTAGAACACGTGGTGATGCACATTGCCCAAGTATTTTGCATATACGTTGGGTACGTAGCATTTCGTACATCCGCATAAAAGTTCGTAATTTAGTATGTTTACATTAAATGATATAGGAAAATACTCAGGAAAATATTCAGGTGTTTGCAGATGATGCAAAATTAAGTAGATAGTCAATAAAGTTGATGTTGAAATTTTACAGGATGATTTAAACAGACTGGCAGTATGGGCAAAGGAGAACGGATGCCAATTTAATTTAATTTAAAGTAACTTTAATTGTAAAGTTATTTAGCCAAGTGCAAAATTATCATTTTGGAGTGAAAATATTACCATATTGATGGAACTGTACTCCAGGAAACTGATGAAGCTAGGAATTTGGTGGGTGTTGGTGGATGGGAAGTTGAAGTTCAGAGGACATATTACAAAAGTGGATAAAATAACATATGCGTTGCCTGGTAATTGAGGATTCTGACAAGTAAAGATAATGTTGTTGCTCCTCTTTATAAGGCTTTGATAAGGCACATCTGGATTACTGCGCACAGATCTGATCGCCTGGATTTCTTCGAGATGTGGAAGTGCCAGAACGAAGAGATGGGTTACAGAGGCTGGTAGATAAGTGGATAAGGAGGATGTGATAAGTTCATTAGCGAGTTTTATAGAATTGATGTGGAGGAAATATTACTACTGCATACATACTGTGAGAAAAACTAGAGATCATCCATGGAAATTAAACAAGTGTAGTTAGCAAGGGAGTGCAGACTTGCTGACCACACATGACGAGTGGTGAATGAGTGGAATGGATTGCTAGAGTTAGTTGAGTGTTTTTTCGGCGAATGATTTCAAAGCACAATATGACAGGTATTGATGATAATGTAGTGGACCTCTCGCTATGAGTCTATGGATTCCATGGAGGTGTCCATATGTAATAACAATAATAATGATAATATTTATTATTTATTGTTTACATAATTCAAATGCATCAAAAATTTAGGAGTAGATGGTAAAGATACTAGATTACTGATAAATCTATATTGGGAGCAAACTGCCTCAATAAAAATATCGAAAGATATCTCGGAGGAATTCCCAGTAAAGAAGGGTGTCAGACAAGGCTGTATTCTTTTTCCTATATTGTTTAATCTCTGTACTGAAGATATCTTCCAGCAATTAGAAGAATTTAAAGGAGTCAGCATAGGAGGCAGAAATATAAACTACTTAAGATATGCAGATGATGCAGTACTGCTAGCTGAAAATAAAATAAAAAACAAAAGATCTTCAAAACCTACTAGAAGAGACGCTGAAGCTAAGTGAAAAATATGGACTTAATTTCAACTTCAAAAAAAAAAAAACTAAAACCATGCTGGTAACAAGAGAAAAAGGGAAAATATCCGATAAAAATATTAAGATCAGAGGAAATACTTTAGATCAAGGAGAGAGTTATATATATTTGGGTAAACTAATTACAGAGAATAGAAAGTGTGATAAGGAAATACTAAGAATGGAAATTGCTAGTTCAACCTTCATTAGCATGAAAAACATTCTGACCTCAAGGGAAATTCACACAAAAACAAGAATTAGGCTGTCTAAATGCTACGTATGGTCAGCACTGCTATATGGAGCAGAAACCTGGACAGTGTCTAAATATTGCGAAAATAAACTAAAAGCCTTTGAGATGTGGATCCTGAGAAGAATTTTTAGAGTCCCATGGACTGCCAAAAAAACTAATTTAGAAATATTAGAGATGATTGGAGGAGATAGGACTCTGTTGAAAAGCATTAAGAAAAGGAAAACCACCTACCTTGGTCACATACTAAGGCATGAATCCCTACAAAAAACATTTCTAGAAGGAATGATACAAGGAAAAATAAAAAGAGGAAAACAAAGAACAGATTGGATGAGAAATATTAAGGATTGGACCTTTTTGTCCTATGAAGTATGCAAAAGAGAAGCACAAAACCGTACGTGGTGGAACTCATGGTAGTCAACCTCCTGGAAGGAAATGACATCTGACAAGACATAATCCGGAAACACTCTACTATAAACCAAACATGGAACTTTTTTTCAAGCCATTCAGTGATTCAGGCTTCCAATAAGCAGGCAGTGGTCTCACACTGGGTGATGAAACTCATCTTCCATCTAATTCATCTCCATGAAATTCGTCTTCCATCTTAATTAAAAATACTAGCAAGTAATAATACTAACATTTTAAATTATTGTATGGATCACAAAGCTAAAGCAGAATGCGAAGAATCCACTGTGCTTCTGTCCAAACCTTATCTCCACGTCGTGTGCCCAGTTAGTAGATATCCACTGGGTACTATACAAATGGAGAGGGCTGGCAAATTTAGGAATTAGAATCCAACTGTACTGCCTACCCATCAAGAAGTTTGACTTGATTGGTAGGCAATTTCAATTAGTGTTAAGTGGACACATTTAAAGGGTAAAAGTGGAGGAAGTTTTTGAGTCAAGAAGGCAAATGTCAAAAACCTTGAAAAAAAAAGTGAAAATAAAAATCACGACTATCGTCGATAGCGATATCTTCATGCTGGTTCAAGATACAAAAGGATACAGGGATTGGAAAGGAAGCGACAATAATTTAGTTTTAAGCAGGATAAAACGAATATCACATAGAAAAAGAAAATATATAAGAAAGTTTTAAAGTAGAACAGCTTTTAGAGGTGAACTGTAGATGCAGCTATTACAAATATAATTTTTAATAAATAAGACGGTTTGAAAATAAGAACTAAACCTTGTGGTCTCCGAGGTAAACTCACGAAACCAGTGATTCAATGAGGGAAAATATGTGATGAAGTTGTTTGCAAGCATAAAAAAGTCCGAACTCACAGTGGATGCAAGAACTAAAGAGGTAGTCCTCGAAATGAAGAAAGCATATCGAAAGTTCGAAGCAAGTAAGAGTCAGCACGTGCTCTGAGGGAATACAGAGGGAAATGGAAGAGAGCTACGGTAAGCGTAACTAACTAGAAAAGTCATGTGAAGAATACAGCAAACAAATATCACGAAGGCCACAAAATGGAATAGAGGCTATTAAAAAAAGCTTCGAAAAAGGGGAAAGAGTACTGTAAAAGGAATCACAGATGATAGAGGTGATAAAAACTGAAAAGAAAGATATTCTGAATGTCTGGAATAATCACTTTGAAAGCTGGATTGTTAAATTCAACAACGAATACAGCGGTATAAAATGTTCAGGCAGAATGCAATCGCCAGTAAGCAAAAAACATCTATCATAAACCTGAAATGCGGAAAGGCAGTTGCAGTAGATGATATTCAAACCACAGATGCTGGAATACGATATAGAATAGGTTTACAGTGGCCGACCGGCATAATTCAGAAGGCATGGTCAGAAAGTTGGAACACCGGATGTTTGGAGTATAGCCCTCATAGATACCATCCATATAAAAAAAAAAGGAAATAAAGCGGAATGTGAGAATTACAGAGGAATTTCCCTACTCAATGTGTCAGGTAACATGTATGCAAGCATACTTGAGAAAAGGATAAGAAATTGTGAAAGAGAAACTTGGGAAAGAAAAAGCTGAGGATTCAGGACAAATAGGAATATCAAGATTAGATTTTCACTTTACGACAAATAGTTGAGAAATTCTAAGAATATAATGTAGATCTGAATCTAGGTTTTATATATCTGGAAAAAGATATGACAAGATGCCAAAGACAAAAGATGTTTAAAGTTACTATTATATGGAGTAAATGGAACATTACACAGCATCTGTACTTAAGCAGTAAGTTAGCAGTTAGAACTGAAGGAAAGGAAGATGGTTTGATTGGAAATTGGGTGCCATACAAGAAAGGATACAGTCCACTCTTGTTCATCATCTGTAGCGATCACATTATGAAATATAGTGTGGCATTAAATCTGATTTAAAGAGCCTCCGTAGCTCAGTCAGTATCGAGGATGCCCTTTTGCTGGCAGGGCAGTAGAATCTCGTCTAGAACACAGGAGGAATCTTTAAATGGAATTTTCAACTGAAGGTGAGTTAGCCGGTCTCAGAAGGCGACGGGTTTTTTCCTCCAGAGACTCGGATTTTTCATCCTGCAAAACAGACAAAGCAGTCATAAAAATGCATTTAACAATCAATCATAATATACTGGCCATATCGGTTGAGTTGCTTCACCGTAAATACAAAAACAACCAACCAATCAACTTAATTTTATATTCGGAAACTTGGTCCTTTTCTTCATGCAGATGTTATACGCCTAGACGAATCTAGTGGAAGTTTCCATGATTCTTTAACTAAAACAACTATCATATCTGGTATGGAAATCAGCAATAAAAAGAGTCCATAAAATATTTCAGCTAGTTAGGTGTAGTTTTTAGTGAAGATGGCAAATTAAACATGAAAATAGGCAACAGAGTAAATAAAGCTGGTATGGTGGGGATCCAATTGAATAAATTTCTTATGGAACAAGAGAGAAATTAGCCAACACACTGAACTAGCAGCATACAAGACCAAACCAATTTTAACTTGTGAATCCGAGTGTTGAGTTAGAATAAAGCACTTGATCAAAGACTGGATACCACAGATATGAGAGTTCCAAGAAAAATTAGAGTAAACAGATGACATTATTATATTAAAAACGAAGGTATTAGCTAAGTGTCAGGTGTATGGTTACTTAAACAAAAGGGTTAGCAAAACATGTTATTGTTTTCCTGTCTCACCTGCATTAGTCAAGAGGAAAACTAAAATACAGACGGAATGATGCGGTGAGAAGTTGCCCACAAAGACAGAAAGATTAGGTCTCACAATATTAGAATGCTTATAAGTGACAGGATAGTTGGATAGGATTATCCACCTTTACTATCCAATTTACTATTTATAGGAGATTGGTAATAATGCAAACTTAATCTTTTACTACTGTCATCCTGTATCCCTTGAGAATACACATAAGACATTTGATGATGATGATGATGATATCATATAACTGCCCTTTTGTTACTGTTATGACTTTCGAAGAAATGAAACAAGAAGCGATTTGAACACGTCTGAGCCTGCCTTATGTCTAGAAACACAACTATAGTTACGCTATCATGGTCATTACTTACGTTCAAGCGTCTTTGAATCGTTCATTTATTATTATTATATCAAATTTGAAAGTTAGAATCTGGAAGAAAAACAAGCTCAGTACCTGCTTTTTTTCTGTGGTTCGTTTAACCAAGTATTTACCAACCAACT
Source organism: Typopeltis vanoorti (assembly GCF_054136105.1). NCBI lineage: Eukaryota > Metazoa > Arthropoda > Arachnida > Uropygi > Thelyphonidae > Typopeltis > Typopeltis vanoorti. The sequence continues at coordinate 63,831,213 of NC_143559.1, forward strand.
TTAACCAAGTATTAACCACAATATTACCACCACCTCACGATAAAAATAAAGTTAAAAAAATTAACTGCTAATTACATACAATAAATACTTATACAATATTTATTGTGTGTAATTAGCATTTGTGTTTTCTATAAAAATAAATAAATATTTGATTTCGTATACCTAAACTTATAATCTGCCATAAGACCAGTGCCTAACTCTATCAGTCTTTTTCAATCTTTTTACGAATTATGCTGCCAACGGTGTTCAGTATAGTATAGTACAGTACAGTCTTGTTATAGTTTTTTACAGTTTCTAAAGAACAAAATTGTGATATTTTATGTCTACAGGAGACACACAAGCCAGACCTAAAATTCCTGGAATGAAGCTCATAAAAGAAATACCACATGAAAAATATGAAAGTGCTATTTTCACTCGGCAGGAGCTCCAGGTTTCAGGATGCCGAACCACAAACCAAAGTAACATAGAAATCCTTGGAATAGATCTGGGTAACATCAGTGTTTTCTCAATATATAAACCGCCTAGTATAAACTTTGTTTTTAAAATGTCCCAGTATTTGCACAATGGAAATCTATTATTATTATAGGCGACTTTAATAGTCATAGCACACAATGTGGTTATAGTGAAACAAATCAGAATGGAGAGTTAGTTGAATATGGGCCGAAAGTAATCAAATGAATCTTATACACGATCCTAAACAGCCATCATCATTTAACCATGAAAGATGGAAAAGAGGATATAACCCAGACCTTGGATTTGTTAGTAATAGAATAGTTAATCTGTGCACTAAACAGATCAGCACAGACCAATAATGCTGCAAATTTTCCTACCAGTCCGACTTAAGGAGATTCCACTTAGAAGACGCTTTAATTTTAAAAAAAGCTAATTGGAAACAGTTCTCAAGAAAATTAGATATAAACTTGTCCAACATTTCACCCAGACTAGAAAATTATGGAAAGTTCATCAAAGCTATTAGACGGTCTGCTACCAGGCACATCCCAAGAGGTTGTAGATCATGTTATATTCTAGGTTTTACAGAACAGAACGTGGACATATATGAAAGATATTGTGACCTATATGATAAAGATCCATTTTCATCAGAAACAATTGACGCACGAGAGGAACTTATAGCAGCACTGTCTGAAAGAAGTCGACAATGGGCAGAAAAAATTAAAAGCTTAGATATGAAACATAGTAGCAGGAAAGTCTCTTGCTCAAAAAAATTATCTGGTGACCCCACAACAGTAGCAACTGAAGTTAATACAAATGTAAACCAAATTGCAACTCAGTTATCTCTAAATGGTAAACCGAGTACCGAAGGAAAAATACCTAAAGATTAGATTTAAAAAGTTAGGGATTCAGAAAATAATCTCTTCGAAGCACCAATTTTTTCTGATATCATCTATACCGGCAGCTTTTTTCTGGTTTTAAGATTTTTAGGGCATTTTCTACTAAAGATAATCTAGAAAATGCCTTAAAAACCAGGAAAAAACTGCCGGTATAGATGATATCAGAAACAAGATACTAAGGAATCTAGGAGAAAAGGCAATAGAGTGGTTGTTAGAATTTTTCAACTTTTGTTGGAAATATGCTAATACCCAGCATATTTATCCTGAAACCGCGTAAACTTGCTGAGGATCCAAGGAGCTACAGGCCTATAACTCTTCAATGCACAACGCTGAAGCTGTATGAGAGGTTAATCTTGAACAGACTAAGTCCAGAAATAGAGAAAGTGCTGATAAAAGCACAGGCAGGATTTAGACCATGCAGACAAGTATTAAACTTAACACAGTTTATTAAGGACGGCTTTGAAAGGGGGGGGGGGTTAGCAACAGGAGTTGTATTTATAGATTTGACAGCAGCATATGACACACTAAATCTTAGAAAGTTTATAGTCAAAATTTACAGCATTAGAAACAACTATCGGTTTTGTTGATTCTGTTGATTTTGAGATTCTTTGTTGATTTTCAAGGAAAAAAGATTCGATTTCGTATCCTGAAAAATGGTCGACCTCAGGGAAGTGTGCTATCTTCCTTCCTCTTCAATATATATATATATATACTAATGACCAACCTATAAATTCGCCGTCAAGAACTGTCTTATATGTAGACCGAACAATAGCTTATCAAGCAAAATCCTTTGATAACGTTGAGAAGCAGCTCACACAAAAATTAGAAACCCATACAGTTTACTATAAGGAAAACTCAAACACGTAATAATATTCTGCGCCGATTACCACCATCTCGGTGGGGGTGCAAGTCCAAAGTACTGCGCACCTCTGCACTAGCACTTTGCTTTTCGACAGCCGAGTATGCTAGCCTTGGTTGGGAAAGATCATCACATGTCAAAATTATTGACAAGATTCTTAATGAAACACATTACCGGCTGCCTTGAGCCTACAAAAATTTGCCATCTATCTATACTCACTGTATGGTATTGCACCTCCTCGCATCAGGACTACACAGAGTAGATATGAGCAGAAACAACAACTAAATGATGAACGGCATCCTTTGTATGGACATATTGCAGTACATAAGAGGCTAAGATGAAGGAAAACTTTTATTCACTCGGTGAAATTCCATAAAAGCTACAAGGTAAACAATGTGGCAAGAACAATCTCCAGAGGCTCTGAACTTAAACGAATATCTTCCTTCCGGATTACATCTAGACTAGTAAAGATGGAAGACATGAAATAGATTTCGTTCCGAAATGGGCAGAACAAAGCAGAATATGGCTAGATGAGACTACACAGACAATAACAGTTGCTCATGTGGTGAAGCACAAACCATGGATCATCTGCAATGCTGCTTAATAGACATTAATAATATATGTACCCGAGAAGATTTAATGCAGTATAATGAAACAGCTTTAAAGTATATTAGTCACTGGATGAGTGAAATTTGACATTTTATGTTTTTGCGTAATATTTTATGCAAGTGGCATTTTTGTCTTTTAAAGTATGCTTTCAATCCCTATTCTTTTAATGTCTATTTCTTTAAATGTATGCTTTTAATCATTTATATGTATGCTCTTACATTTTCTGTAGTTCGTTGACGAAATAAATAATTTTTTTTGTTACCTTAGAGGTATCCTTGAAATAATTTTCTTGTTCTCAGGGAATCTCTTCATAAAAAGTATTATATATCTTTATGTTTATTTATATTCCATCCATCCATTGAGTTCCCTGATTAGGGCTTTACGCAATTTAATGCAACCGGCTTGCCATTTCCTCTAAGAGGGTTAAATATTTTATGTCTTTAGAATTGTGTTAACGGGGTCGGTTTGCCTGTTCTGAGATACAAAAAAACCCCTAGTTTCCGGTAGAAAAAAACTTCTATCCCCGTATGAGACCGGCTATTTGATTGAAAAAACCTCATAAAGGTTCCTCACGTTGTAGACGGGTATATCACGGTCTCTCGCGAAACACCCTAGCAACAGGGTTCCTAGGAGGAATTCCGGTTGAGAATTCCTGCGCTAGATTTTCCAGCACCTGCTTCACCATTACTACAAAACATTGTAAGAATAATGACTTTCTATTCACACCTGACGCAGGTGTGAATAGGAAGCTACTGTCATCAAATGAAAGCATTTATGAAGTTGTCAACAAATTTCATGAGCAGGAATTAAACGATCTTATTAAAAATTTCAATTTATCTAAATAATGAACCAAATTCTCACACTACCTGTAGCTGTGGTGTGGTTAACCTCCACACCTGTGGTGTGGAGGTTAACCATAGACGCAGACGAGGCATATTACCATATTGATGTACCGTATCTGAAGTGTATATTTTTAGCAGGACCATCCTAGGTATAAAGGCTACATCAGTATATTCGGGGAAACACAGGTGGCATTCTCTAGTTGGATCAGCAGTGCTAGAGAACGTTCAACCAAATTACTGGAAGAAAGCAAGTTTGACAAATCCGAACTGTCTCGCGTTTGACAATGGAACTTACAAGCTCCAGGAATGAAAATTTTTTATTTTAGAACACAAATTTCGAGATACCAAATAGAAAGAAAATCGTCTTCATATTTTGATACAAAGGATGAAATTGAAATTTATTGCTGTGATGACGTAAGTGAGAGTTTTTTTTAGAGAAATGGAAGAAATTAAGCTGAAAGATTGGAGCTTGTTTGGGAATTTTAAAATAAGCTTAGAGGACAATTGCGCTGCATAATTTTAAGAAGAAGCCATAAATATCTCTCTCATACATACAATGAGTATGACAAACACTTTTATACAAATATAGCCTAATGGTATTAATACAGCACGATGATTACTATTGGAATATTTAGAGTAATTTAAAAGTATTATTACTAGTGAGTATGGAAGCAGAATTTACAAAATGCTGTTGCCTTTTTGTACTTATAGGCCTACAGAACAAAGACGGAACATTAGTTAAAAAACTGACTTTCTGAAAATATATTACACCAGGGAGAGAGAGAGAGAGCATGAACATTTCACTTCTTTCGTCTCAAGAAAACATTTCTGTCAACACTTCATATTAAATTGAACGAAGGACTGTGCTAAAGCATTTGGACAAAAAAGAGAACGAAATATAACCAAAATTATAAAGACTAATTCATTTACTTATAATACCATATGATGAGGACCTGAAATTCATGTCGCTGAAATTCACGCGCTACATTCCCACTTGGATTTCTTTCCTGAAAATCTTGGCGATGTGAGTAACAAACAGGGTAAACGGTTCCGCCAAGGATATAACAGTAATGAAACAATGATACCAGGAAAAATGGAATACTAATATAATGGTAGATTCTGTTGGTTTCTTTAATAGGTAACTAACTTCGTGTGAAGGTACTTCAAAAATAAACCAAGTCATAATACGTAAAGATATGTATATTTTTAACATTCTTTAATTTTTTTTTTAATTCATTGTAAATGAAAGATGCAACTTGAATTTTGATTGATTATATTCAATTAACATTTTTTTTTCTAATTGACATTTATGTTTTTTTTTTAACTAGTGCATGAAAATTAAACTTAAGTTTTGGCATATTTGTAACCAAAAATAGGGAGATAATTAAAAACAGGTTTCCATTTTAAAATTGTAACTATTAAAATACACAGAATCTATTTTCATCCAGGTTATAAACTCCTTGTTCAGCAATGTAATTATTTGTTCTCAACAAAATTAATTTATAATATTACAGTCACTTCGGCGGCTGGTAATTCCCCCCCCCCCCCACCCCGCAATTACTAGATAGCTTCACTCAGCTTCCATATATTATCCAGATACTATAAGAAAAGAATTACAAAACCGATTAACAGAATTGTGCACTGATCGTAATGTAAAACCTGTTCTTCAGCACAATAAATCATTCGTGATGAGATATGAAAAGCTAATCAATCATAGCAAGTGTTTGTGAGAAATGTTTTCCTTCCTCTAATGCTTCAGTAGAAATAAATAATATGCGTGGAAAAAGTAAATTCCTTCTATGAAATTTATTATTCAAGCATATGCTAATTATAGACAACTTATATCTCAAAACGATGTAATTATTTAGTTAATAACGGCTTATTCAAACAAGGCTTTCCACGGAAGTCAACCTCCACTTACCGCAATATCCAGCAGGATATTGAGGTAAGTGGAGGTTGATCAGCTGAATACTGTAATGTGTCTAATCTTGAAACAGGATCAGGAGGACATGAGAGATGGATAATACAGACGAAGCTGTCCAGTTGGATGGATGACTAAAATATTTGATTGGGTGCATTTTCGCCGATAGTTATTGACTATGAAAACATTAATAAAAAGCTTGTCACTCAACTGATTTCCCCTTTACAACTGCTAGTACTAATTCGTAATTAGCAGAAACACCCAAGTACATATATGTCGCTGGCATTCATTTGATGTTACTAACACGAATACATGATTGGTTCCTTGCCAGCTACTGATGTGTAAACGACTTTTTATTTATTTTTTATTTTTTTCAAAAATCAGAATGCCCCGTTGTTATTCATTCAGAGAAGTAGTTGTTACAATATAACAACTTCTAGGGAAAAAATATGCGTAAACTCAAATAATTGACTGCTACGGAATAAGAGAATAATGGTCCTATGGCAATTTGGGAAAAGCATAAAAGTGCCAGAGCCTGGGAGAAAAGATATAGTGTTGTATCGGGATTCGATTCGATGATAAGAGGTGTACTTAATGAGAAAGTGACTAAAGTATGTTTTCCAGGTGAGAAGACATATTTCTTATTGATTAATAAATCTGTTTAATTTCTCTGGCACGAATGATTTGAAAGGTGATGACAAAGATGCAGTTAGAGAAGATATGAAAGAGTTGTTAGTGGAAGCGAAAATGAAGAGCAAAAAAGTAAAGATTGTGAGTCTTCTGCCTTGGTATGATAGGATAGCACTGAGAAGAATGGTTATCAATTGACTCATTCATTGCCAAAGAGTCAATGAAAAGATTGTGAAGGAGGAATAGTGCGCAGTTTATTGATATATGGAGTGAGTTTGATCTACGAAAGGACTTTTATATACTACCTGATGGACTGCATCTGAATAGTTTTAGAGCTAGATGTTTGGAGAAAATGTTATTTAGTGAGAGAGAGAGAGAGAGAGAGTGTGGTAGTGCAAAACCTGGGAAACTAAAGATTTTAGAGAGGATGAAATCAAGCATGTGTCTGGCCACCCTTGTGATAAATGAGCATGGGTACAGTAATGATTATGCAGTGCCAAACGGAATTTCACAGGTCTCCAACTTAAATGAATTGGTAATGACATTACACAAGAGTAACTATGGATACAAAGGGACGTTGAAATGCATGTACACGAATGCAAGACGTATCAGGAATAATGGCGAGGGGGGGTTAGCATTGGTAAGCTCAACTTGGCCAATAATTATAGGATTCAGTGAGACCTGGTTGACTGAAAATGATATAGTTAAAAGGATAGAATGTAAATGGTATGGTATTTTCAGGGAAGATAGAAGGAACAGGACAGGGGGTGGGGTATTGTTGATGATAGCTTCAGAATTGCAACCAACAAAATTAGAAGTTAAAGAGGATATTAGGTCTGATGGAGATGGTTCGTTTGAGGCTGTCTGGTATGGGATAGAGGCAAATACGACAAAATACGTTGCTGGGTGCTGCTATAGACCAGGGAATCCCCAGGAAGGCGCAGATGCCATGAAGCTGCAGATTAGCACAATGAGTGCAGGCCAAACAATTATTATGCAGACTTTCACTATGGGGGACATCGACTGGAGGGAGAAAAGGTGGCATTGCAAGATGGAAGTGAGATTTATACAGTTGCTAAGAGATAATTACATGAAGCAACATGTAATAGAGGGGACAAGGGGTTTGAGAGTGTTGGAATTGGGAAGAATGACCATGCGGTCTTGTGGGAAGTTGCCAAACACATGGAGTTCTCTGTGAAAAAAGAGGCTTTATGTTCAACTACAAGGCTGGTGATTATGAAAGACTAAAGAGTCATCTTGGAACAGTGCCATGGCTTGAGAAGCTACAAGGAAAGAATGTCAGTAGTGCATGGCAAGTGGTCAGAGATTGCTTCAGAGTAGCAGTATCAGACTGCATACCCAAGGTCAGGAGGGTAAACCAAGTTGGAATTAAGTGGATGAGTAGGGATATAAAGCAAGAGCTGCAAAAGAAAGAAAGAAAGAAAGAAAGAAACACTGTTAAGGAAATATAAAGAAAAGAGTGATCAGCATACTTATATGAGCAGTACAAAGTGCAAGCAAGAAAGTTGATTAGTATAGTAAGGAAGGACAAATCAGACAATGTGAGAGAATTAGCCAAACAGGCCAAAGTAAACCCAGAAGAGTTTTTCGTTATGTAGCAAGTAAGATATAAAATGACTATGGTAGGATGACTTTAAACAGTGCCCATGGTAGGAAGGTGACTGAAAACCAAAAGAAATAGTTGAGTTGCTGAGTGATCATTTTGTAAAAGTGTATCATCCAGGTGGTGATTTTACAGTTGCTGATGTTACAGAAACACATATAAACATCGAGGTAGATGAATAGGAGGTGTTCAGCATATTAAAAATATGAACGTAAACACAGCAGTAGGACTGGATGGCATATTATTATACGAAAATATGAGGTGCTGACAAGTCTGTCAGTATTGACCAATATCTGAATATAATCCTAAGTGCCGAAGAAAGAAAGACCGGGCATCGTGTTCACACAAAGGTTTTTTTTTTAACAGCTTAGATTTTTTTAAAAGAATGATCTTGTTAATTAAATTTCACGATTACATGTTCCATTGATGATTGAAAGAAAATTGGAAGTTTTTTGGAGAAAAACGAATTATCAATGACTTCTAGCAAAGCTTTTCTTAAAGAAGTATACAAAAGCAACGTATTTTATTTTTTTAATTGGTTAAGAAAGATTTAAAAATTGAAAAAATGAAATAAAATAGATTTATTGCAAGGCAGCAATTCTTAGCCTTTGGCTATTCTTACCCACCCCTTAACTATTTATATAAATTCAAGTAATGCTGACTTGGTAATATTTTATATCCTTTCAGGTGGAAGTTTTAATTCATTACAGCGACAGTGAGGAATCATAACTGCACAGTTTTATTGCATCGGGTGAAAAGTGGGCCATCTCACTCTCTTCCTTGAATTTTCTTGCATAAGCAGTTGCACGAAATCAAATAACGTTAATTGATTCGAATTCTCTTGTTGTAGTACGCAAAGTTAGTCACCGACTTTGAGGAGAGAGGACTTTTCTTAGTATCTTTGAAGTATTCATGTCATCTGATTTTGCCTGATCGATCCGTTCGTCCACCAGAGTTAATTCCCCATGCACTGGTTTTTGGCTTTGGCAACTAAGAATGGAAATAAGTAATCTTATATAATGGACTGAGATGTTTGTCAGTTTTTAAGATGACCTTATTCTATCTGCAATTTTCTTTACGCATAGCAGAACGCTTGCACATTTGTCACTGCGGCTTTCTTGTGCATTATTTTCATATATTTGCGCATGACTTACCAACTTGCGTACTGATCTCGGATTACACGACTTCATCGAGGGGCTCATATAGGATGATTCTGTTGCTGCATTTCGACATCGATCAAGATGACACAAGCTCCGTACCTCACAGTTCTAATGACACACGGTTTTGGAGAGAGACGGTGTTGCGATGTTCATTTAAATCTTTCCGGTGTTCGTCTTCCTTCTGAGAACTTATGAGAAAGATACAAAATGACAATAAATAAAACGTTTTCTGGTTCCAGTAATTGTGGAAACGAACCAAGGAAATAGTTTAACATCTTGAATCTTTTCGTGCTGTTTTTGTTTTGCGTAATTTTGTCATAAAATGGTTCAAATTTAATTGCCAAAAAATTGAAATGACGAAGCATGTGTTAATAAAAATTCTAAGTATCAGATTGTATTAAATTCCAGCACCTCAGCGACATTTTCTCTTCAGTTGGAAAGACCTCAGTTCGAATCTCTTTATAAGGGACTTTAAACTGAAAGTAAGTTAGGCAGCCTCATACGTGAAGGCGGTAAGGTTTCTTTTCACAGTAACTAGATTTCCACAAAACAGACGTGAGAAATATACAATTAATAGACATAATACAGTGGCCTCAAAACCATTATTTTGGTCCTAATTCAAACTAAGCAACAATCATTGAAGATCATCCAAAGAGGAGAATTTTTCCTTTCAAATATTTTGATTCATTTTTTCATATAAATGGCCGGATTTAAATTCAACTTGAACATTCCGACAACTGTTTATATAATATGAATAAAACGGTATCAAAATTTTACTAAAATCTTTAAAGTCATGACAAGGTTATTATAGGCGTACAGACGGACAGATGGCATACAAATCCAACTGGTACCAACGCATTTTCACAAAATGCGTAAGCCCTTATTAGAATAACTGCACTATTGCAAATCGCATCTTTTTTAAATAATTGTTTCATATCATTTCCATATTTGGAAATAATTAGGACACCAAAGAAAAATTATTGCAAGCCTTATATTAGGATAATATGGTAATCACTCAACTGTTAACGAAACGAGAGGTTAAAATAAATGGAATCGAAGACAATATATTTAATACCAGTGACATAATTAAAAAACAAAAGTTGGAAATCTTGTATTGAAGCAGTTTACCAGGCATCTGTGAACAGTTTTCATGTTGGTGGACGTGATATTCTGAACCAACACCGAATCTTTGCAATCTTTTGAACATAGTTTTATCAACGGCACTGCTTTCTATTCTCCCATTTATTGGTTTGAAGAAAGTGTCAACCATTTCTTGCAAACAAAGGCTTTAGTTTGATTAACCTGTCAACGTGGTGTCAATGAGAACCAAAGCTTAAGCCACTGTTATTTTAAAAGCATTACCATAGGATACACGAGGAACAATAAATCAATGGTGATACTCTCTCATTATGGGCTACACGTACATGCTGGCTTTAGCACTGTTTTCTATACATACACCCATCCATAAAGGAAACGATCCAACTGGAAGGTGACGAAATAAAAATAAAATTCACAAAATAATGTTCTTATAATACAGTCGTATGCAAAATACTTCTATTCGTGTAATGCCGTGTTGTACGGTACAATGATTTAATCTTTGCATGATGCTCTTGGTAATAAGTTTGTGTTCCCTTCCCATGCAAATATTTAGGAGAAAGAAGAAAGAGAATGATGGATAGAAAGAGAAGTCATTTGCTTTGCAACGTTAATAATAAAATTTAAACATACAAAAAATAATAATAATTACAATTAGTGAAAATGAGAGTCTAAAAGGCTTCTTGTTGGTCAAGTAAATTAATAGAAAGAGGGAATATTATAAATTCATCTCTATTTCATAGCCAAATAAACAGAAACAGAAAGTTTCTAAAAATAGATCAGACAACTTATGAGAAGAATGCAACCTTCTCATACTCATAATATTCTCATATTCATAAGTACAGTAGTGCATTGGACTTGCACTACTGTACTTAAAAGACACGAGCTCTTCCTCTTTTATTACTGCTTTGAGGCTTCAATGGCCTGACAGCTGTTTCGAACTTTTGGTTCTCGTCAGAGACCAGGTAGAAACCATAAAAGAGCAAAACTTCTCTATTCAATACCATGGAAGTCCCATGTCAGAGAGTCATATTCGTCATATGTGAACTTTCAATATTGACCGAAATTTCACTTACGATTAATGTAACTCTCTGACATGGGACTTCCATGGTATTGAACAGAAGGGTTTTGCTCTTTTATGGTTTCTACCTGGTCTCTGACGAGAACCAAAAGTTCGAAACAGCTGTCAGGCCATTGAAGCCTCAAAGCAGTAATAAAAGGCGAATATACGGGACAGAGTTCGTTTCTTTTAAGTAGTGAAAGTCGAATGCAACTCCGATGCCGAAGGTTGCATTCTTCTCATAAGCTATCTTGCCTATTTTTTATAAACTTTCTGTTCATTTGGCTATGAAATAGATATGGATTTATAATATTCCCTCTTTCTACAAATTACTAACACTCTTGCAGGCCCTCTTGTGTGGAAAATTTGAAGCTAAATCTTATATAACCAAATTAGTACGAATGGCGAGTAAAATTGGTTTCTCTACACTCCTGATCATCTCAGGCAAAGGGAAGACTGCCTTCACATTATATGAATCACAAATTTCGACGACGAGTATCATATGCTGACATTCTGTATTCAACTGCAATCAACAATTTCAACTGCTACTGTTTCTCATGTATACATACGTACATACATCTTCAAGGCCCACTCTTCCTAATTGGGTTGTGGGGGCAACAGCTGCAAGAGGAACTTCCAATGGTCACGATCCTCTGCCACCAAGCTCAGGTGTTCTGGTGGGATTCCCAGACGTGTCCACCCTCTGGGTGGCAAAGAGAGCCTGCTGAGGGAGCCTCTCTTGTGGCATTCTGACCAGGTGCCCGTACCAGCGTAACTGTGATCTCTCAACACGGAGAAGCAGCGGTTGAGTATTGAGGGTTTCCCGAATTGCAGAGCTTCTGACTCTGTCGAGTTTTGTCAGCCCCGCAACCCCTCGAAGGAACCTCATTTCAGCTGCTTGGATTCGTGTCCGCATTCTTTCGGTCATTACCCAACTCTCATGACCATAGGTGAGGATGGGGACATGGACTGTATTGAAGACAGCCAGCTTTGCCCTCTGGCTTAACTCACGCTTCAATACTACCGAACGGCCAAGCTCCCGCAATATCGAGCTTGCTAAGCCAATTCGAGTATCTAGCTCTACGTCCCATTTTCCATCATTCGTGAATATGGATCCAAGGTATTTAAACTTCTCCACCTGTCTCATTGGGACTCCACTTACATGTAGAGTGCACTGGGATGGTTGAGACCACAAATGTTTCAGTTTTAGCCACACTGATCTTCATTCCGGCGTCTGCACAAACAGCTTTTCTCATGTATAAAAATCCTTAATCATGATTACTACTGCAAAGATAATTTTAGCTTTCGTTCTAATTTTGACTACTTGATATACTCAATTATGCATTTTTTTTTTCAGTTCTTTTCTAGTCACTACTTTAAGCATATCGGCAAAAATTAAATTAAACAATATAATTATACTAAAATGTAAACACATCATCAAGGTTATTATCTCTAAAAATAAATGAGCGATTTCATTTTACATTACCCTTTCATTCAGTTAAACTAATACACAAATGGTTCTGTTGCCCACCTTTCACTGTCTCGTAATCCCAGAATTATCTGTTCTTCATACTCCGACGAATATTTCGTCGGAGGACGAAGGTTGTATAGGTCATTTATTACCTTTTTATTTTGCATGAAAACTAGTCCGTGTATTTCTCCGTGCATCATTCATTTCAAGGAAAAAAAGTTTGCATTTCCAAATGCCAAAAAATAATATTTATATAACTGATGGAGTCTTTTTGATTTTTTTTAAATCAGTCCCTCGAGATCTTTTGGAATTTCATACATTCAAGTGTCAACCCTAAGTGTAACTCATAGAAATTATGAAAAACTTCAGTCTTGCGCATTTCGCAGTGATGCCTGAGCCAACGATGATGGCAGTCTTTTCAGAGCTAAAAGTAGAAATGAGCTTCTGGAATGATATGAAGTATTCTAACACATTCCAGACTAGACGTACCGAAGACGTCAAGCAAGCGAGGTTGAAAATTAAGTATAAATTTCTTTATTTCTTTCCATAAACGATATTCAATTCCATATAATGAAAAATTATATCGAATTCACGCTCTAGTATTCTATAATTAAGAGATCACTTAATTGCGCTTCTTGTCTTCCCACAACCAGATTTTTGGTGTGTTCCTTGCTATGTGCAATTGTCGTGTCTATTAGTTCAAATATTAAAATGTTATCTCACATAGAAAACACACAGAAAAAAAAAGAGCTGTATGAAACTTTCCTGAAAGGGAACGTTTTATTTTATTTATTTATTATTTTTTTTTTTAATTACTCAAATCTTACTTTTCAACGCTTATAAAATGGATCCCGTGGCCATTTTATAAGCGTGACTCCACTGACGCCAGTTAAATTGATAACTCGCAAGTACTAAACGTGTCCTAAAAATTACTGAACGTTGTTCTACTATTACAGCAGCAGAAATGTCGTAATTCTTATTTCACTTTCTCACGTACCTCATCTCCATCGAGAGTTAATGTAAAGAATGTTCAGTAAGGCAAGTTCATCACATCATTGTCGACATGCTGAATGAAGAACCCCGCAGTACACATTTGTATAATTACTTCGTACTAGCATCAGAATGCTTAACCCAAGCGATTTCATCCTTATCTCTTAACATGCGATGGTTTCGCTTTGTCACTATTGTTTATACTAACAACAAAATAAATAGGAAACGTATTCGTCCGCAAAAAAAAGTATATTCCTTTTTCAAAAACACCTTTTTTTTAAATATATATAAATTGCAAAGTGAAAGGGATATAACGATTGGTGCAGCACATACCAAAAGTTAGCTCCAAGGCGGTAACTAAGGCTATGTACAGGGTGTTCGGGATAAATTTGACATATTTATAATTAATTATATTTTTCCGTAAGTTACATGTATTAACACACACTTCTCTTCATTTAAAAGTTTGGACCCTTCTTCATTCATATACAAGATGTCAGAAAGGATGGATAGCTGGAACCCACCTGAATCATGGAAGAGAATAACTTGTATCATGATGATTCGTGCCCGCCATCAAAATAAGGATATTACGACTGCTGCCCAATGCTCGCTGAATACAGTAAAAACAATCAGGCATGAACTAGAGACTTGAAATGGTGACTACGAGGATGTAGCAAGAAGAAAGATCCCTAGCAGACGATCTGATTGCGTTCGTACAGCAGAATTCCTCGCAAATCTGCAGGAACAGGTGTTGAAGAACCCTGGCATTGGAATTCGGGCTTTGTTCGTGGAGTTGCTAACTGTAGTCAAGCCCTGGATAACAAGGGTAGGCAATGGTAGGCCGTATGTATGGCAGCAGGATTCGGCCCCTTGCCACACCTCTGGGAAAAGTCAAAAATGGTTGTCTGAAAATTTCTACGACTTCACCAGTCCAAATGTTTGGCCTCCAAACTCCCCAGACCTTAACCCCATGGATTATTTTGTATGGGGCGCAGTTGAAAAAGACACCAATCGCACTTCCAGTAATACAAAAGCCCAGTTAATGGATAAAATTAAAACAGTTTTTGCGGCCCTTCCCAGGGAGACTGTAGCATCAGCTTGTTCGAGGTTCCGAAGCAGAATTGAAGCTGGATCGATGCTAATGGTGGTTATTTTGAGTAAATCTTGTTGATAGTATTGTAATTAACTCTGCCTGTAATGTTTTTTGTCAATTCATTAAATTTAATAGATACAAAGAAGATTTTCTTTTTCCTTACGAAACTGTCAAATTTATCCCGAACACCCTGTATATTACGTAAACGAGTATATTGTCTCTCTGCTATATTGCAACTGTGTTTGTGTGAATGAAGCTGTTTTGTTTGATTTGTAGAAGGAAAAACCGGAGTTTCCAGGTTAAAAAAAAAAACAAAAAAACGCGCCATCTGAGATTGGATAACCCAACTTCAATGGCAAAGGATACGAAAATGTCGCATGTCGCACTAGTCTAAATAAATCCAATAGTCTCCATTCGCCTTTACGACAGAATCACTCCAGGGCTATACACGGCTTATTGCGTTAACACAAAATGCTATCAGAATTAAAATAGGGCTCGGGATAACAATACATCAACTTTCGACAAACGAAATAATGTACTGAGATGTGTACATAAGAAGTAACTTGTCCTGACATATCACTGCAAGCGCTACATCACTAGGCAGTGCATTTATTAGAGAAGCAAAGTCTCGATACATTTTTGCATGTCGACTGTACAAAAAAATAAAAAAAAAAGAACAGTATAATAAAAGACTGAACATATTTTTGTTCTTAATGAATAATAGGCATGAAAGGGATGCGATATTAAAAAAAAAAATAATAAATGCGGTTGTTTTTAACCCCCGCTTTCCCAAAGAAAAAAGACGACTTCGTGGCGCAATCTGAAATACAATTCGTTCCTTGGTTGATACATTCTAGGCTCGAATCCCATCAAGGATGAAAGTTTTCGATTCCTTCAACTGAAGCTGAGCGAGTGTATGTCAGATGGTGAAGGGTTTTCTTCAGAAAACTGGAGTTCACTACTCCGGAAAAAAACAATGACAAGCTGGCCGCTAAACATACGCGATTAGCAGACAGTATACTCGCTTAATGGCCTTAGCTACTTCACTATCCAGTGTCGTAACTAGCTTTTCATGGATCCTGTGCAAGATTTTATTTTTGACCCCCCCCCTTGTTTGAAAAAATAATAATAAAATCAAACTACGATAGAAATAGATTGGTTAATTTTTAACTTTAACCAAAAACGTTACGGAATCGGCCACCACGGCAGCAAAATTTAAAATTTGAAAATGAAAATATAAAGCTGATTATTTTTTGATATCCCATTTCAGGTTCCCTTCATCCTGGGCCCTGTGCCTGTGCATCCGTTGCACCTGCCTAGTTAGGGCACTGTCAGTATCATTTAAATTACCATAACTATATCCTCATAAAAAAAAACTAAAACAGCTAGACAAATTTTAATAAATATTCCGAATAGCATTAAAATACGTCCAACCAGATAACGACAAAACAAAGCGGTTAACAGATGTGTAATCACGCAATGATCATTTAAAACTAAAAGATGTTATTATAATCTGTCATTATTGTTATTGCTGTAATGTATTTGCCGTTGTGTCATCAACCCATTCACATCTAGTAAACCTGTTCTGGTATGTTTTATCTTGAAGATATTTGCAACAATAAATCTACACATGAACCTTTAACTTGGCAGAGATCCCACATCTCTTGTCACGATTGAAACATTCTATTTAAAAATAATTCAAACCATTCCGAGTTCGACAGCTTTTTCAAGGAAGTT
Source organism: Typopeltis vanoorti (assembly GCF_054136105.1). Classification (NCBI taxonomy): domain Eukaryota; kingdom Metazoa; phylum Arthropoda; class Arachnida; order Uropygi; family Thelyphonidae; genus Typopeltis; species Typopeltis vanoorti. The sequence continues at coordinate 63,847,650 of NC_143559.1, forward strand.
CATTTCGGAGATATGGTAGTTCTTCATTCATGTCTTTCTGAGAAACTACCAGCTTTCTCAGGAAGTGCTGGTGTAAAGATTTCTTTAAGATACTTATTTAACTTCAATAACGTGGTTTACCATCAAATTCCATTAGGATATAAATTAATAAATTCCAAAGGTTCGCAAATGATTACCACAAACGACTATTACGCTCTGTAGTACAATCAAATAAACAAAAGTCGTGATTATCCCTTTGGCTGGAAAGATCTGAGTTCGAATCCCGTGTAGGATGTTTATCAATGTATGTTGCAAGCAAAAACAAACAAAAAACCCATTGACAAACATGGCTGACCATGGAGTAAGTGGGTATCAATCTCTGTAAGAGTATGGTGTTCATTGTCAAGACAAAGGGAAACCCACCCAACTTGCAAAGTAGTTAAGAAACAAACACTGAAGTTCGAATCATGGTGCGAAAACTTGCTCTACTTACTATAATTAAGCAAGGATTTCAATATAGAATATGCAATATACAACAGCTCATATTTCTCCTTTACCAACTCCTCAAAGTCGTAGAAAATGTAATAGTTATATCTTCAACCAACCAATTATTAAAACGATTACAAAATTTTCTAAAATAGCATAGTATTAAATCGTAATCAACTCATTTAAAATGGCTAACTAATTTCATTACCGCACGCAACACGTTACTCAAATTTGATTTCAAAATTATCTGTCGCTAACACTTATTTTAATTCCAGTACCAAAGCAAACAAACAGCCGACAGCATAATATATATTCTCAGAAAGAAAGACAGAAAAAAAAATATATATAGCTAGCTCAACTGGCAGTCATCGAGGTATCGGCACTCTGCCATACGTAGATCCACGTTGAGATCAACTGTGATTAATCTCAGACTGAAGTCCATATTTACATAATTAAATGTAATGAACAGTTTCAATAAAATAGTATGTAGTTCATATAAAGGACGATATCATGAGCAATGCAGTAAATTTTTTCACCAAAACCATTAAAAATCCGTTACAAATCAAGACTCGTTATACAGTATAACAAAATGATTAGGACAACGGAGAAAATGCTCACTATTACCGAGGGAGTGAGATTACTAAACCTGTTTGCATTATGGTAATATTATTTGATTAAAAACAATGAACGGTCCAAAATGATATTTTTATTGCAAAAGCTATTCTAGAGAAAATTTATTATTTAAAAAAAAAACTTAAAATGAATAGAGTACTACGAAATATTTATTTATTTGACAAAGACAAGAACTCTCCGTGAATAATTATAATGAATCAATAAATGACTAATGTTTAATGTATCTTATTTTTGATACTTTGGAATTCATAATTTGGGACATAAATCTTATGCCAAGGTATCGCTCCCACTGATCATGTCTTATCATTTCTCAGAGGTAGCAACATCTTCCAATGTAAATCATGGGAAATCGGGCATAATGATCTCGTACATTTGGATTATTTTTTTTCTGAATTTGCAAGCGGGCATTCAGATTCTCACTCTGTTTATTGCTTTTTTTAGACTATAATATAAGATATCATGCTTCAATATCTTTTTTGTGCATTGCTCTGAATATCAAACTCCCTGTCAATTAGTATCCACATGCAGGAAAGAGGAGAAGAGTGAGTGTAGAAGGATGGAGACAAGTTGGTTTGGGTTAGTTGGAGAAAATTGAGGCTATGAGTCGAAAGTATTACGTCTAATAAGTTGGATGTATCTTCAACTGTTACGCCAGTTTTGCGGAGTGAAAAATCTATATTACGGAGGGAAACTCTATCGAATTGGTATGAGTCCGGCCAACCCACTTTGAAAGGCAGCTTTATAGAGATTCTTCAAGTCTTACTATTCCAAACCCTGGTCTTTTTTCAACTGAAAAATAAATGGCGTGATGACCTCGCTACTGCACAGTGCAGCTCAGGGAGACAAATCGGATTATTTGCCTATATCTGGGGTTTCCGAGAGCCACGTGTTTATTCAGTAGCCTGTTTTATTTTCCATAATCGTGGATGCTTACAATATGACTCAATAATTTCCTTTCCATATCTCTGTCCATATGAACGCCAAAAAATTACTTACCTTTCCTAACACTGAGATGAAACCAATATAATTATTGCGCATTACGAGAAATTTTTCATATAGGTATATCAATATTGCAATCGAGATCGATCATGAGGTTAAGAGAGAAAAAGAATTCCCGCAGAAATTTTCTACAAGTATTGGCTTTCAACAGGCAGTCAGAAACAGTAAGAATGTAAGTGTCCAAGTTACGATTCGAAGCATCGATAAATTCAGTCTCATTCAGATGTCTACAGAAATTGTAAATAGTATCGAAAACCCTATGGAGTAGGCACCATTAACTGTTTCCTTTTTAATGAATCGCAAATTTATTCACCGCAACGCCTTCCCACTCCGTAACACCGTTTCGTGATATAAAAGAGTAGTCTAATTTAAAAATCGTGCAAGGATCACCTCATGTTTCTTCGGTTTGTCATTTGTACTTCATTTAATGGCACGAAAATATCGTAGTCATTCAGAAATAAAATGCCAACACGACGAAACAAATATGGCTTCCAAAGAAGATAAATGACCTATTCTTTAAATGGTGTGGAGTACAATAAGTAGGCTTCTTTCGTTCATGCAGACAGAGAACCGTAAATAAATTCAATGTTATGTTTACAAACGATAACACACTTCAAGGTTTCTTTTCTTTTCTTTTTTTTTTTTCCCCGTTGCGTGTCTGTAATGCATTTCTAATCGTCTCAATAGCAGTGCTTTAAGCATAGTTGATAAATGACACTGAATGGATACAAAAAAAAAAAAAAAAACTCTCAGTGAACACACATGTTGGCGATACAATGAATAGCATAAAAACAACAAAAGTAAATATTTACCACACACACACACACATACACACCTGCCTTATAATCGTGTTGTATCTTTACAATTTTAACTCAATGCGTTGTTCAATTCGTGCAATTAAATAAAGATTTTCCTTAATTTTGTGTAATTTAAATAAAACCTTTTGAATTTTATTTAATTTTACAGAACGATTCTTATCTTATAAAACCATAATTTTATAAGACAAAAATATTACGTTTAATACTCACTGGTATAAACATGATTCTGGGAAATCGCCAAAAAATATAATTATTTTTGTCCTGAATTGGATTTAACTTACCAAAATTTGATGTGGCGCAAATGAGTATTTATGGTTGATATTTATTCAAATACCATGCTTCAGAATCCATCCATTCCAGAAACTCTTGTATATAAACATACTGATGGACAGAAATATGGACAAACTAAAACGACGCTGATATGTTAACGCATCTATCATGATGATATTTTTATAAAACTTGCTGGCTCAGTCGGTATTCACGATGCCCTATAGTTAGAAAGGCCTGGGTTTGAATCCCGCGAGAATATTTCTAAGAGCTTTACAACCGAAGCTGAGTTAGCCGGTGTCAAACCGAGGTGGGAGTTTTTCTATTAGAAAATTTTCATTCTTAAAAACAGACAAGCCTGCCAGATTACGCGTACACACACACACACACACACATACACACACACAGGTCTTATAGTGATGGAATCATCCATGGAAGTAGCCAAGAAATGACAGTATATCCTTGAAAATATTATTATAGAGTCGAGAGAGAAAGAGAGAGAGAGAGTAAAAGGAACTTTCGGTAGCTCTAACTAGAATCGGTTCTAAATACCATATTTTGGCACCTTGTGCAGATTTCATTTTGGAGACCCATCGATAACACAAATCTAATAATTATGTAACTGTAATTAGTGTTTTTTTTTTTTTTTTTTACTTTAAGTCTTAATTGTCTTGAAGATGCATAAGTTTTACTGACATAAAAATAGAACAGAAGTATAAAAAGTAAAAAAAAAAAGTAAATAAATAACAAAAGTTTGGAAAATTTACTTAACACTACCTTTGAGAGAGAGGAAAGAGCTAAATCATGTAGCAAAGATAGGTAATGCGCGGTTCTATTCCTTGTAGTGCGCCGAGCTGTTTCATTGTGAAACATAGAATTCCCACCAAGAATGAAATCCGCCAAGTATAGTACTAAGGCAACTCGCGGCATCGGTGACGCCATCGATCATTCTCACCGTTGCTACCAATAAAGTCGCTGGCGCATTTAGCAGGTGCAAAGTCCTGGAGGACTCAAACGGCTGTCGAGTTGCATTCCGTGCGTTGAGGTTGTCTGCTACCCAAATCGGATATTTCTGTCATAACTTTATTAAATATCGACATATCTAAATGTGTAGATATTTAATAAAGGGAAAAATCCTTAGTTCGTAATTGCCGAATTATTCTTCCCTAACTTGCCATTAATAATTGAGCCAATTCGTGTATGATTTTAAAACATTGTGGCATATTAAAGAACCACTACAGCAGATGGATTTTGATGAAATTTGGATCAAAAATTGTATGTGTTAGTTTTTAATTATTTGATATTTAATATTTACATTGCGGGATATATTACTAAAGCCGGACAAGAAGAAATTTTCATGGGGATGGGTAACGAAAAGCAACATATCACAACACTTATTTAGAGGGAGATCTAAACAACAAAGACTTTGTCCCTAACCAAACCCTCCGTTATATGTAACTTGCAGAGAGTTCTGTCATATGATTCCTCACGATAAAGAATACAGAGTGGTCGAGGAAGCAACATGGCACATTTAAAGTTTCTTTATTTCTCTTTCCCTTTATTTAAAGCTTTAATATCCAAGCAGGACAAAATTCTTAATAAATATCTCATACATTAAATATTTTATTTATATAAACTTTCTTAAATAGTGCAGTAAAGGAGATCTGCCTGCCGTTAATAATAAAAAAAGGAAACATTTATTTCTCCTTCCATAACAATATCTGCAAATGAACTCTGATGCAGCCTACATTATGCTTACGGGAAGGTAACCTGCAGCGAAACGTTTACACGAACAAAAGCAAACAAGCAATTACTCCCTGTATATTATATTGACATTAGTTTCATATGACACTAATGTAAATATAATAATATGTAATAAAATCGAGCTAAGTTTTTTGTTTCTTTTTTTTCTTTTTTAGATCCTAACCTTCAATTAACAGCATCACCCAAAGACAGTATCATTAGACAACTGAAAGGCGATTCTGGTTTCCATTCAGGTATCATTAATTTTATAACGGAGCTCATATAATCAGCTTATACACAGCCTTCCTGTCGGTGGGATGTAAAACATCTTTTAATTATCTCTCTAAATGTTCGTTTCTAAAAAAAAATAATAATAATAATCAAATAAAAATCCGTTTTTGTTGTTTGCAACCACAATAAGCTAATGATTATTAAAATTCGACCCTTATAAACTAAATAAATATATTTTACATTTAAGCAGACAATTTGCTAAAAAACAAGAGGTTATAAACCTGTAGTGTTTTAGCACCATGAGATAGTTAAGGGGTAGGATAAACCTCACTTTAAAACGTAAACATCGTACTTTTTCAGGTTATTTCTCGGTTATTTCAGTCCAAATAACCAAGATGGTTTCACACAATGAGGTGAAATTCATCTACCACCTAAGACCTCACGATAGCGGAAGCACTCTCCACTTTCAGCAAAACATTTTAAGATTCGCTAAATAGTGCCTTTGCGAAACAGATATACTACGTATATCTATTCCCCCCCCCACACACAAAAGTAGCCTTATGGCTCGCCAGAAGACAGAGCAAGCATGGCGTTACGACAAGTACATCACATATCCAAATTTCTCAAACAGCAACGGGCGAAGTGAACAAGTCAAGATTGGATCATTCTCTTTTCAATTCTCAAAAGTCATTTCAACGGAGTAGGATCCTAATGCTGTTTCACTTAAAGATCCGTAAAAAACTTTCTTCAAAGTCATGTCTGAGAGAAAAGATCAACCGTCCTATCTTCTTCATTCGGAGACATAGCATTTGTTTTTACCGCCGATACCGAATGGATACGTTTTCGGGTTCTGCGAACACGTTTAAAAAACGGTTTAAAGAAGTAATCAACACATAAACTATTATCTATTTTAAAAAAAAAGTAAGACAAACACAGCCACGATTATCGTAACATGCAAGCAGAGTTCGCATGTTTTAGATTCGAATCTATATGATCGCACAAACGAAGTGTGATTTGACCCAAGGCTATTCGGTCTAAAAGAATACTTTAACTTTTAGGAGGTTGATGCCATACTGATGGCTGCTTTTTCCAGACACTGGTTCAAAATTAAAGACGACAACACACGAACTTTCAAAGCTGTTCTGCTTTGCGCTATAGATTTTAGTCAATCATTTGCATTTGTCAAAAGGTAAATTTCAGGCAATCCAATGTTTGAAAGACGAATAATAATAATAATAAACTATCTTCCAATACACTTGACCCTCTTTAATGATTACAGCACTTAGAAAAATCCTTGGAAACAAATTACATTCAAAGAGCAATTATTACCCTGCTTTTCGAATCAAGAGTGTACAACTACTATTCGTAGATAATAAAATCGGTATTAATCCAAATTGTGTGGTTCTGAAGAAAGAATAAAACTCCGTCCTATATTCTTTCTTCCTAAAAAGGATGTTCTTACTATCCCCCCCCCCGCCTCGAAAAAAATACCAAGTCTTTAAACGAGAAAATATGAGTTATCTGAGTAATTTTAAACCGTTCATCTTTTGGGGTAAATATATCACAACTAAACCTCTCTTTCGTGCTACGCGCGTTATTTATTTCGAAACAACAACAACAAAAAATAACCCACAACTATTAATTCTTTACAAATTCCAACTCTTCTCTTATGCATGCTTCTTCCTTTACATCATCTCGCATGGTTTCTTTTAAAACTTCCTAAAAGATCTCAATTCTACTCGGAATAAGATTAACGAACATCCCTTCTCCCCACCCTCCTTGTTCACTGTGTCAAAGACACTTCACTTTCTGCGTTCAGAAAGCAAACGTCTCTTTAATTTTACTTCGTCTTGACTGTCTCTCCACTTCTAGCTTTTACAAAAATCTACGTTCTTAAGCATTTTCTTAAAGTTTCACTGTGGATATTCAAACCTCGAGTACTCGATTACTATTCGAATTTATTCGGATTTTACATATAATGATCAAAAGTATTATCAAGTAGTGAGTAATCGAGAAACCGCATCATCTACGTTACCTTTCCGCAGAAGTTTGTTTTTATATTCTATTCCAATCGTTTCTAAAGGTTGTTCTCCTCTAGTGGAATATTTTATGGTTTCAGTAGTAGTGATATTGATTAGCTCCTACTTCAGTTTTCTCACAATCGCAGAATCTGTTACTTCAATTCCGAAGGTTTTAGTATTTTCTGACCGACTGCATTGTCTTTTAATGTTTACAAAATTTTGCTATGATTACTTATACATTCGTCAGAGCGGATTCTAGTTTACCGCTTTGCGGTGATGATAATACTGAAGTGTTTGACAGGGAGATAAAAGTAACATGTACTGGAGTAAGAATAAGATTTGGCTTCTTTTTTTTTTTTTCCCTGTTTTCCAAACTAAGTCGAGAAAAATCAATTTCTTCATGACTCAATATTTTCAAAACTGTTGTTTTTCGCAAAACACACACACGCGCGCGCGCAAAGAGAGAGGTACAGTATTTTTTGTCTTTGAGATCTGTTCCACTAGAATCAACGTACTATTTCTAGTATTACGATGAACATAAGGCTCAGCTGCAATATTGAAAAGTATACATAAACATCGGATGCCTCCGGATACTCTTCGGTCGATCACGTGTTACCATTGCCAAGCGCACACTTGAATTGCTTATCGTAGTGATTACCTTGAAGGCAATGTTCTAAGTCAACCACTCCCACTTAGACCATTCCCTCCTTCAACACGATGAATCTTCATCTGCTTATGTATTCTTTCATATTTGTCATGCCTTGACGATATCATAACATATAAATGACATATTACCACTTATGATTAGCAAGAAAATTAATTAATTTAGTTTCAGTATCACGATGAACTTAAATTAATAAATTTTCTTGCTGGTTCAACTACAATCGTTCTAATCCTGCGAAGCATCCATCAGTCACCTAAACATTGAGCCCAATCTTGAAAAGTATAAATATATTTGTTAGTCAAGAACACTTTTAATACCTGTAAGGTAGTTTGAGAGTTTAATGACATTCGTCCTCATTTTTCTATGCCCGATCTGCTATGTTCACAGGCCTATTTGAGGAAGGGATAACAAACTTGCCGTTTACGTCTGTTAAAATAGCTGCGCCTAAAAATGTACGATATTTAAATTCAGATCTCATTCTCATGGAAGTAATCGGTGGTGAGATACTCAGCCGCATCCATAAGTACAGGAGAGAGAGAGACTCTCGATTTTATGTTGAAAAATATTTTAATTTTTATCAACTTTATTAAAGGAGTAGTTTTAAGCAAAACTGCGCTCGGGTTGCAATTGCAAGAAAAGGTAAACAGAAATTTCAAAACGTGTTCAACATAGTTTACGGTCTTCTCATGGACAAATTGCAAGTTAAACAAAATTTTGAGATGGTATGTCCGATGGTGCAAAGTTTTATAGCGAAGAAGTATTTATAACTGCGCAAACACATTTCTGAAATATAATTAAGTGAAACATTCAAAATAACTATCTCGGTAGGTATTTAGATTGCAAAGAGTGATGCTTTCTGCACATCTAATTCATTTCTTATAGAACTCTAATTATATTTTTATGGTTCTTCGCTATCACCTTATTTAAAACCCTAACGTGACTGATTAGGAGATTATGATCTGTAATTGTCAAATAATGCTAACATAGGTAGTACACGTCTCTGATATACACTCATAAGCTAAAACATTAGGATCACCTAGCCTGTTTTCGGCCAACCAGACTGCACAGTTAGCAGTGGATTGTTCTGGTGAAAATCTGGATCTTCTGATCCCCCTTCCCCAGTGAATATACCTTGACCACTAATTCTTGGCCGAGGATTGTTTCGGACAAGGTATTATCCCAAATGGTGACAATGTGGCTCGATGGATCTTGACTCGTCCAGCAGGACAAAAGGACCCGTGTCACAAGCCTCGCATTATGCAAGCAATGTTCGTAGAGCATAACAAAGCATTCTGTTTGCTCACCCTGCCCGCCTAATTCTCCTGATTTGAATCCCATCGAACATTTCTGGGATCATGTGAAATGCAGAATCCCCCGGTTCACGCCAGTGCCTTGCTCAGTCGCTGACCTCGGAGAAGTTATTCTGTCCAGTTGTACCACAAAAATTCAGGTGATCTAGCGGAGTCATTGTCAAAATGGGTGCAAGATAATCTTGCACCCATTTTGGTAGGTGGTCATAGTGTTTGTTCATGAGTGAAAAATAACACACTCGTCTTATGTCTCAGTCTCGACGTTAACTTTAAAAAAACTAATAACTACGCAGTAAAGTACACATACCCCCCCCCCCCCACTGAATTAGGAATCTTTATGCAGATGTGCATAACGTCATTTACGCAGCGTTTATGCAAAATACTTGGTCAAGTGCCTTACCACGTGTTCTAGGCAAATATTTAAGATTTCTAGTCAGTAATCGTCAATAGTGTTGATCACAATGTTTAAAAAAAATGATCTTTCGGAGTTCAATTAAGGGCTTATTGTCGATGCCCGTCTGGCTGTAGCCAGGATTTTGAAAACAGCAGAGCTGACTGGCTTCTTAAAAGGTGAGATATTCCGGGTGTTTAATCAGTGGAAAAATAACACGTTGCTTGTCTAAGAGGCGTAACTGAGGTCCTAAGAGAGTCTGTCAAGAAGTAGATCGCCATCTTCTGATAAGATTTATACGGACAAACAGAACTTCCTGTGTGCACAATTGACCGAAACATTTAGTGAAGGCTGTTTCTGACCCATATCTCACTGAATTATGCGCAGGGAATTGAAGAGGATCGATATTGGCAGACACATGCCCACAGTTAAGATAAAAGTATCCAATTCAGTGGCCGGTACGTGTACAATCCAAATTTCCGAATTACGAAGACAACTTCTTTGGCAACTTTAATGACCACAATTCCAACACTTTTTCCACTTCTACTAATGAAGGGAAGCAGAGATATTTGCTGTAATGATTTAAATCAAATCTTTCATCCCACAGGGATCACTGAATCCTCTTCACACACCTTCAAACACTCCGGATATGTTCTTAACCAATTCTCCTTCTAGGTACACTGTCGAGGTGACTGCTCCTCTTGGTAATTCAGAGCACAATCTTGTCTCTTATGGAACGTCCTTCTCTCAGCTATTCACAACCTCGTGTAGTTTTCAACCTGCCCACTTCCCAAGTGGGAAAATATCCGTTGCTTGTACTTCTCCTTTCTATGGTTGGACGCTTATTTCCGTTCGACAGATCCAAATACTTGTTGTGATCTTGTTACAGAAATTATCCACATTGGAACAGAACCTTCATTCCTCACTCTATTCAAAATTCCCATCCAATGTCCAAGCAGTGGTTTTTCAAAAAAAAAAGTGTGTGCCAGGTCGGTCCAAGGGGTAAAAAAAAAAAAAAAAAACCTCCTTATCGGGAGTGGCCGGCTTCATTCACAGCCGACATTGAAGACCACAATACTAGCGAAATCATCATTATAAAAAAAAAAAAAAAAAAAGCTAAATCTGATTTTGATGGGGTTAAATGTAGAAAACTCGCCATGATTGTGTCATGGTGTCGAAGGCATGACTGTGTCAATGATAGTCATGCCTTCTAGTCTTTCTCAAAGGCCGTTGGAAGTAACTTTTGTCCATTTGTGCTCCTATTCTTTCTCATCCAAAAAATGACATCATTGCAACATCACCCAAAAGATAACGCCGATCTCCTAACGTCATTCTTCTCATCCAACTCCTACACAGATGATAAAGGCAACTCACTTCCTTCTTTACCTGGAACATCGCATCGTATGTCTTCTGTCAGAAGGACATCAAACGAATCTTGAACAATCTACATATCATAAAGGTTTCAGGTTTTGGTGAAATCAAACCAGTTGTGCTCATGAGATGCGCTCAGGTATAGACGATAAACAACAAGATGTTGTTTATCATCTATACCTATATTATACGCAATTGACATCCACCTTCCAGCATGAAAACAATCCCACATACAACCAATTCCAAAAAAGGCGATAAGTGTCTATCCAACTATTCGACCTATTGCTCTTATCTGTTTTGTCCAACCGTTTTGCAAGTTTTCTCTCAGGTCGTTCATTGCGTGTAATGATGGAGATGTTCTCTCTCTTCAGCTTTTTTTTTAATGCAAGTGTTCCTCAGGACATTGTTATTTCACCAACCCTCCTTATATAAACGATCTGCTCTCAATGACCTCAAGCCCTATTTACAGTTTTTCTGATAACAGCAGTCTCCACTCATTCTATTCATATGGTAAACCTTGCAGTGCTTCTCAAGACATCTCAAGCTTCAAGATCATTTACAATAAGTACTCTGAACACTGATCTTCAACACCATCCTGCAATGGAATAACAACAATCCACTCACCTTGTTTTCTCGCAAAAATGGAATGTACTTCTTCTCTACTTAAATACTCAACTTAGCAACAAACCAGATCTCTCTTCTTGGACTGACTTTTACTCCTTCTTTCCTGGAATAATCACATCACTCCTATAGCATCTTTAGCTTTCAAAAAACTTGGCAGCATACTTTTTCGTCTTAAGGCGTTATTTCTCTCTCCTTCCCAGGTACAAGCAACTGGAAAGGAAGAAGATGGAGTTTTTGACTAGATCCATTGAACATATGCTCTGTTTTTATCATGGACTGCAAATGCATATTTTTAGAAAGACTCGTGGCTCGGATATAGGTCTTGGATCTGTCTCATGTTTCAATTATTTGGTCAGAGCAGTGTTTGGATAAGAAGAGCTTAAATAGTGATCTGACCATTGAAAAGAGACATTGAAACCCGAAACTACATGCCAATGGAATGGCCCCCTGATAGGTCATTCCATTGGCATGGCTCCGACAGTTCATTCCATTGGCATATAGTTGCATTTGTAGTGCCATAGAGTTTCATGATTGAAACCAGCTGGAAGGAGATCGGTCTGTAGAAAGGGATACGTGGTTAAGATTATGGTCGGAGTTGCCAAGAGGAGAGTAGACATATACACTGTATTTGGAAGAGAGAGAGAGAGAGAGAGAATACAAACGGTATAGAGTGTTGGAAGAACATATATTTAATATTTTTGTTAAATTAGGACTGATGGTTACCAATTTGGCTTCCCTTCCAGCTTAATCCTGAATTAAGAAAAGGGGAGCTGTTTGTGTTGTGAAATTAGTCACCTAGAAGATAATGTCACAGTTTGAATAATCAGAAGGTATCAAATAAACGTTTAAAGATAAGTAGTGAAAGAGCGCAGAAAGAAAATTTTAAGCCAGAGTACATCGAAAAACGAGATACAGGTTTGATAGAAAGAAAGAATGTCTGAAAAAAAAATGCACTTTCCTCCCTTTTTTTTAAGACAGGCATCATGAAAGATATTCTGAGATAAGGTAGACTGTAGTTATGCAGGAGTCCAATTGGAGTTCGGTTAAGAACACCAAATAGCGTTTGATTCCTGTAAGACACTGTAAGTGATGGTGTTCATCATTAATGTTTGTACTGATGCCCGAATATTGGTGAAGTTGATGTGGTAGTGTTTTACATAAATTTCACCAACATCCATGAACATGGAAGTGTTTTTATTAGATGGAATTTTGGAGTTAATTTGGCATTTTGCGTGTGTGTTGGGGGGGGGTTACATTTCTGTTATGTGTTACAACTTTTCTTGCATTTTTCATATTTTATGATTTTTTTTATTTTGGGGGAGATTATTTTACATCTACAACTACCACTAACGTATTTGTTTGGTTATTTTTTATGGCAGAGTTGGTGCAGAAAACTTAAACAATAGTGGTATACAGGTGAGATGAGGGCTTGTGCACATAACTCCCACTCAAGGAGTGCACATTTGGTTCTTTCAGAGTGTGATTTGGATTTCGTAGAATTATTATTATTATTATTTTAGATAATGCGTGGGCATAGACTAGGCTGTTTGCAAATAGGGATTTTCGACTTGAGCTATTTCATATGCTGGATTTTTATCATGGACTGCTTTTTTTGTACATTTGTTGGAGAATAATGGCTTGGATGGCAGCCATGGGTTTTGCGTGGTGTAAGGATGAATGTCCTCAGTTCAGCAAGGATTATTCAGTCAGGGGTGTTTGAATCAGGGCAGAAGAAATAGTAATCAGACCATAAAAAAAGAGGCACAGAGCCCTTTGATACTGTTAAAGTGCAAGAAGAGGACTGAGATCGTCTGTGTGAAGAAACGCTCTTTTCATGAAGAAAAATTTCTGGATAACGCTGGTAAAGATGTTTCTGAAGTCAAAAAAAAAAAGTACAGTTTATTTTGAGGGATAGCTGTTTTACCGTTTCGAAAGAGAGTACCAATTACTAATAGCAAATACTTTATCATTTCTTCCGGACTGATTAGAGCGGGAAGCCAGTCCGAATACCTGAAGTCCTAAAGAAAGACGATATCACTTGTTTGGGTAAATAAAGTATTGAAAAATCAACCCGCAAAGATCAACCCGCAAATAATAATAAAATAAGTTCAGATAATGATCGTAATTAGGATAATCGGCAAAGACAACAAATGAAAACAACGAAGTGTGGCAAGAAATTTTGAGTTAGATCCAAGTTTCCGGGAGGGAAGAATCCTTCCTCCAGAGTATGAGACTGGCCCACTCTCGGTAAGCTGAAAAGTCTTTATAAAAGTTCTTCGAGTCGTAGACAACATTCGAACTAGTTATTTCAAATCAAAGGGCATCATTCAATACCAGTTTAGCTAAGGTGGCTCACTACCTCTGGTATGGAACATCGGGTCTGACAAATACATACGTACCGTTTTTCTTACAAAATGAATCGTGCAGAATATAACTCGGATAGCTAAAAGAACAGCGGCCGCTGAGACTGCCAGTTGAGATTCTGTGAGAAATAATAGATTACATTTTGATTGAATGCTCATTGAGATGTACGTCATTGAAGTCTCAAAGAAAACCACCAATATTAGTGAATCGATGCGAGAGTGTTTATTTTTATTATTAATATTACTATTTGTATTTTTGTATAGCTTTTTATTGCTGTTTTGTGATTTTTATGGGGTTTTTTTTCGGGGGGGGGGGATCTACCGTGACAGTTATTTTTGTTAGTAATTTGGAAAAATTGATAGTAGGGACATTACAATATGAGGATAAAAGACTCGTGAACTTGACCACTTTTTTTATAGTCAACTATATACACCCTCTGTCTAAAACGAAACCGAACTTTTAGATAATAGAAGAAACTAGTGGAGCTACCTGTTGCATCTTTTTGTTGTCGAAAGCGGCAACCTTCATTAGTGTTGTGTCAACTGTTTATGACATTTGTTTCATTAGAAGCCGAGTTATAATTCCAAGAGTAACAGTGTGTTTTGACGAACGGTCGGAAAATGAGTTTCAAACAGAGAGCTGCGATTGACTTTTGTGTTAAACTTGGTAAACGTTTTACCGAAACGCATCAAATGCTTCAAAAAGCATACGGTGATGAATGCTTATCCCGTACTCAAGTTTACGAGTGGTTTAAGCGATTTCAAAGTGGTTGTGAGACGCTTGAGGAGGACGAAAATCCAGGCCGTCCAAATACTGGACTAAGCGAAGTTAACATCAAAAAAGTGCATGATTTCATCAAAGAAAACCCGAAATCGTCCGTGAGATTGATTGAATATGAATTAGGGATTCCAAAATCAACTGTGCACAACATTTTGAACGAGAGTTTGGGACTTCGTAAATTGAATTCGCGATTTGTTCCCCACAAGTTGACCGATGACCAGAAATATATCAAATTGAGCACTGCAAGGACCTCGTTAAAACCGATCGTAAGGACTCAAACTTCCTTGAAACGATCGTTACTGGTGAAACGTGTTGTTTTGAGTATGAGCTCGAAACAAAGCACCAGGGTGCTGAGTGGAGACCACCAGAAGAGGGGCATCCGCAACAAAATCGCTTGGAGAAGTCAAAAGTAAAGACAATGCCGATTTGTCTACGATTCCAAGGGCATTATCCACAAAGAATTCGTTCCGGCTGGACAAACGGTCAATGGTGAGTTTTATCTCGAAGTTTTGAAGCGATTGATAGAGAGAATTCGTCGCGTACCGTACGGCATGAATATCGTGACGACTGACCGTTCGTCAAAACACACTGTCACTCTTGGCACTATAACTCGACTTCTAATGAAACAAATGTCATAAACAGTTGACACAACACTAATGAAGGTAGCCGCTTTCGACAACAAAAAGATACAACAAGTGGCGCCACTAGTTTCTTCTATTTTTCGAAAAGTTCGGTTTCTTTTTGGACAGAGGGTGTAAACCAAACTTGATGGCTTGTTATTGTGTAATATCTAGCGGCCGGTATGTGGAGCCGCTTTACTGCTGCACACTCTTTAAATGGAGAAGATACTCACTCCCGACTTAAATACCATATGTTGTCCGCGAAGTATGTCACCTGCACAATATGTGTTAAGAGAAGGGGGGGGGGAAACAAACACCGAAAACCTACTGTTGAAACCAAAGATGACGGTCTCCTTCAGATCTCCAATAAGTAAAGTGTAATATTCACAGTTACCTCCACCTAGGAGTACTTGCAGTATATTTTTGCATGCCAGATACAAAATATTCTCAAATTTTATTATTTCAATGAAACAATAAAAGATGAGATGTTTATATTCGGCAGTTTTATTATTACTGTTATTATTCAGAAAATAATCAAAGAAATAATCTATTTCCTTTAAAAATGACTGGAAAAAACAAAAGAATGTGAAAAAGATGTCCTTCTGGACAAATTCTTTTCATCGTGCTTTTTCATTATTATTATTATTATTATTGTTATTATTATTATTATTATTATTATTATTTCTCTATGATATGATTATAAAGCAATTTTTCCAGTACTTTATTGTTTTTTATATCAAGAACAAACATAATAATTTTTAAAATGTACGTTGAGGTACAAATTCAAACACAACGGGATAAAAAAAAAAAAAAAAAAAAATCCAAACCCTTCCTAACTGACGAAGCATTTAAAGTTATATTATAATCTATCAACAATCTTGTTATCATACTATTGCTCATTCATATATTATTATTATTATTATTATTATTATTACGGGCAACTCCAAGGAGTCCATAGACTCATCGAGGGAGGCCCTAACATCATGTCAAGAACAACTATTCGACATTCACACAGTATCTATTATACCTCGCCTTGAACTCATTCACAGTCATGGCACCCACAACAGACTCTGGCAGCTTATTCCACTCATTCACCACTCTCCAAATAAAAAACCTAGCTCTAACACCCTTGCTAACCACACTCTTGCCCAGCTGCCATGTATGGCCCCTAGCCCTCCCGCCACCAGTCCTATTCTCAAAAATATCTTCTGAATTAATCTTATAGAAACCCTTCAGTAATTTGAATGTCTCAATCATATCACCTCTTTTCCCCCTAACAACCAATTTCTGCAACCCACAAATCTTCAACCTGTTCTCATAAGGTTCATTCCATAGACCTGCTATCACCTTGGTCACTCGTCTCTGGATCCTCTCTACCTCCTCTCCATCAAGAAGAAACCCTGGCGCCCATATCTGGGCACAGTAGTCTAGATGGGGGTCTTATCAAGCGGAATACAGCGAAACAATAACCTGTTTGTCTCCGCTTGTTAAAGTATTTTTCAGCAACCAAGTGATTTGATGAGCTGATTTAGCCACTTTTGCAATGTGCCCCCCTAAACTTCAACTCCCTATCCACCAACACTCCCAAATCCCTGGCCTCGACAATCTCCTGGAGTACGGTTCCACCAATGTGATATACTGCTGCTAATCTTTTCACCCCATAACCTTACACTTTGTCACATTAAATTGACAGCCATTCTCCTTAGCCCAGTCCTCCAAACTATCCAAATCATCTTGCAAAATTCTGACATCCTGTGCACTCACTATTGCTCTACCCAACTTTGCATCATCAGCAAACAAATGAACACTTCCTCTAAGATCCTTTCCTATATCATTAATGAACAAATTAAAAAGTAGTGGTCCAAGAACAGAACCCTGCGGCACATCACTAGTCACAGGCCGTCTTTTGGACTCTACTCCTGAATAAACCACTCTCTGATATCTCTCCATCAACCAGCCTCCTATCCATCTCACCAACTCTATATCCATCCCCATAGGCTGCAGTTTACTGATTCGAATTCCACTGGTATACTGTCAAAGGTCTTAGCAAGATCCAGTAGAATCACTGTAAACCCATTACCCTTATCCAGTTCAGCCGTCACTGTGTTATAAAACGTGAGTAAGTTACTGAGGCATGATCCACCCTTCACAAAACCATGCTGTCCCCCGTACAGTATCCCATTTTCATCTATCCAATCCTGTATTTTTCTCTTGACTAATTTCTCCAAGACCGTGACAACGATTCCTGATATGCTGATCGGTCGGTAATTTACAACAGCAGTCTTGGAACCTCCTTTATGCAGTGGAACTATTTTCCTCTCTTTCCACCCCCTCGGGACTAACCCATAACCCATATTACATAACACTATTTTTCAGATTTTTAAAAGTCCCGATTTTCCCCATTATCATCGCGAATTATAGGCCTTACTCAAAAGGCAAGAAACAAATTGGCATCCTCCTCCCCATGCACTACAAGCTTACTAAAAAGTAAACATGTTTCAGTATCTCGATTCTGTAATTATATTAATTATTTCATAATAAAATATTAAATATAAAATTACAATTGCCATCTAGAAAAATCGTAATAATATATAAATATACTGATACGGTATTATAATTTATAATAATTCTTCATTTCGAGATTTAGTTATTTAGGACGTTGACCTACACGTCGAAAGTTGAAATGGTCGTCCAAGGAATACAATATATGGAAGCATCAAGTTCATCATACATAAGTGACCAAACGTCCCGATTTTTAGGCCTATGTCCCGCTTTTCTCAGAAATGCTATCGGGACACCAAAATGTCCCGCTTTTACGCTTACTCACTCAGTCATCATTACTTGATCGCCAGCACATGGGGCGCGCATGCGCATGGCTATACTAATATGCACGAATCTACTCACGTACGTAGTAATATATTAACGCTTGTTGACGACGAACGTTGACATGTTTTCTGGATTTTCTCTTCGTCGAACGTTGTTTTTTAAATTAACAATTTAATGTATTATATTTTTATATTTTTATTATAGAAATGAATAGACAAAAATGGAAGTGTGCTTTTAAGACTGAGTTACCGAAAAAAAAAAAAATCTAGTCAAATCTAATTTCCATTTTTCATTATTGGAATTTCATACATTTTCAAATGACCACCCAGATTTACTGAAGATCTTGTCGTCTGACAAGTACAATAATTAGAACTGTGTTAATTTTATGCATATTTATGTATTACATTATTAACATATTTGAGTTGTTTTTATACAATTAATAATAATTTTCATATTGCGAATCAAAATGCGTGTTTAATTTAAACTATTGTATGAATTATTGATTTATTAAATAATTATTACTGTGCACTTCATCCAAACTACAAATTTATTCTGATAATTATTCTACAGCTTCATTTTTCTCATGAGTAATAATTACCATTCATTACTTGGGCTTAATTTCTGAGGATTGATTTTTAGAAAAATGAATGTAGTATTTTAAACAGTATAGGTGAGGTGAAATATGTTCTATTTATTTCCTATGTTAGCTGAATTTCCAAGACGATTAAACGATTAAGGAATGTTTATTTAACAATGCACATTTATATTTATTTAAAAAAAAAAAAAAGCCCCTACAGATCCATTTGTAGGTATAGGCTAGTTGTTACCTTGCAGATTTATATCGTTTTCGTATGTAGTATCGTAAACAAAACAAAAAAAAAGAAAAAAAAGAAAAATATATTTTGAAAATGAAAAAAAAAACCTTTCACTATTTCATAATACATTCTTCAATTCCCCACTGCTATCACTATATAGATTACTTATTTTCGCTATTTACCTGATTGTAAATGTGCATCACAGCGATGCAGAAGCTTAGTCAGGGTTCATTTACAGTTCAATAACCAAGATATGGGGGAAATAATATTTATAAGCAAACTGAAATATTTTGAAAACGCCACCTGTCAAATCCTCTATTTCATTTATATATTAAATTAAATATTTCGAAAATGTAAAAGTGTAATTTACTTGGAATATATTGAATGTTTTACTAGATAACAATGCACTCAAGTGGTACTATCTGTTGCACTAATTAGCCACTTTCTTACAAAGTCGTCAAACGTTGTCAGTCAGACGCTAAACGCCGACAGCGCCACATCCAGTCTCAACTATTGTGACCGCCAACACCCTTCCATACAAAATGGGCCTAGCCTTTATTCCAAGGTCCACGAGCCTACGTGCGCGTTTCCCGCTTAGGCTTAGGCAATCGCTTCGGCACCACAGTGCTACGCGGCCGTCGTCGTTACTACTGCTGCCCATACATAAGGCCACTGCGCATGTCTGTTGTTAGTTTTATTACCGAGACTTGCTCGGAACTGACGCTTGGATTCCCGGGAAAGCAGAGACCCTAGTATTTAAAGTTCTTTTATATTGATGTATTTACATGCCTAGTTGTATTTCAGTGTTATTTCCCCCTCTTCCTCTTTTTAATGTGCATTATTAATAAAGAAATTTAAATATCTTGATCATTTAAAAAGTACAAATATTAAAAATGTGTAATAAATTGTCTCTATTGTGACACTGCTGAAAAGTAATGAAAAATAAAACAGCGGGTTTTTTTTATTGTTGTTTTTCTTCTCTCTCTCTAGGCACTTCATAGTTTAAACTTATTTGAGTAACTAAATATTATAGTTACTATAATATATGTCGAGTTTTGTGCTACACAAAGCTCGATTCGCAACCAAAAAAAAAAAAACTTTTTGAATTTCACTATTTGAGTTGCGAAAAAAATACATAAATAAACAGATTATAAAAGGATTAACAGGCCTTAATATATATATATATATATATATATATATATATATATATATATATATATATATATATATATATATATATATATTTTTTTTTTTTTTTTTTTTTTTTTTTTTTTAAAGATATGTGAGGAGTAACCGGAGAGATCTGCTAGACAATGCTCTGTGGTCGTTCGCCAGAAATCTATACTGGATTAAATGTTAATAAATGGTCGAATGTTCTCGTAAATAATTCTGATTATGTAGACATTTATTTATTTTTTTCCTGTGTGAATTCACGACAAAAAAAAATCTATATTGTTTTATGTAATGAAACATTGTGCATATATCGGAATGGCGATTTCTCCAAAACCATTAATAAAACGGAAGTTATACGTGTTTATCGATTATATAGACGGGAATAATAACTCTGAGCACACAGCGAAGTTAAACAAACGTCACCCTAGTGGCCATTTCTCAAATTAAAAAACGGAAAGAGCTAGTCGCGTCTCTTTCACCACTTTTTTTACTCTGCTACGTCCCGCAACTTTGCATCCTTCCAATTTCCAAGTCAATTCCATTAATGATTTTTAGCGAAGATTAATCCGGTACAGGAGTGAGATTTTCTTAGTTTATTCGCAGTGTTTATGAAGATACTTCATTTCTGATTAAAAGTAGTATTACACATAACGCGTTGTGTGCGTTAGGAGTCGAACAAAAATAATTTTTTGCTTTTTTTATTTTTTATTTTTGTTCGGTTCTAGTTTTTATCACGACTATTGCAGTTATACAACGTAACTTTAATTTGCGCATTTTAGTTATTTATTATGTTATTAAACGTGGTACTGACACCAGACAGGCGAGGTAAGGGAACTTGCCTGAGGTAGCAGAAAGCAAATTTTCTCTTTTAATAAATAATTTCTAAAATGGATTCTTCTGCAGTTGCTCTTTTTTTTTTTTTTCCCTTTTTCCTTTTTTTTTTTTTTTTTGTTCAGTTAAGTAACATGTAACCAAGTATGAAAACTTTATGCAGATTTATGCTGTCGTTAGTAGTTAATAATACGTAAGTATTATTAACTAATTATTTCCGTATATGAATCTAAAATTTCCCTTTAACGATCAATAAATAATTTCTAAAATCAGATATATTTCTTTTGTATTTAATTTTATTCTTTGTCGAGTTAAGTAACATATAACTAAGCGGCAAAATTTTATGTAGATTTATGCTGCTGAATATGTACGTACATATTATTAAATAATTATTTCCTTAAAAGAAACCAACAGTTTATACTTTTGTCAGCACGCGAGACAGTGACATCGTTTTCGAAATACCTATTAGCTCAAACATTCCAGTATTTAAACTGTGTTTAATTTGCTTTAAACGACATATTTATAGTTTTCGGCGTAAAAAATAGTCTAGAGTTAGTTATGATTAAATATAATCATCCCCCATCCCCTCATAAAATAATAATAATAACGTTGTTTAAATCATGCGAAACTACATATAAGCAAAATCACTTAACTCACATTTAATATTAAGTAATGATGCATTTCACTTTTCATGTATATTTTGACATTCTTCTTTTGGCTTACCCCAGTTGGCTTTCTCGAACTATAGTCACAAATATCGTCATAGCGGGACCATGGATACACGTGTCATCAATCAGGGGGTACTATATGGTGACGTGTCTCCTACGTAATCCCTGCTATGTCTGCAAACTGCATACGTTCTCTAGTTTATGCGTGCTATGCAGGAGGAAAAACCCCTACTATCTCGACATGAGACTGGCTAACGTACGTTCATATAAAAAAAGCATTGATTAAAGTTCATCTATGGGATTCGAACCCAGGTCTTTCAATCGAAAGGTGATATTCGCGTGCGTAGTTTGGTTACGTACACGTAGCTAAATTATAGAAGTGTGTATGGTATCATGGAATGATTAAGTTGGATTCAGTTATTTTCATTTATTATAAATCAGCACTATAATTAGGGAGGCTAGAGCAGGTTACTCTTCGAAAATGCAGAACAGTAAATTTATGCTTAAGGAAAAGCAAGCGATGCATGCAGTGAATTGAACTTAGATATGTTTCTGTCATATTATACAATGTACAAAGTTTATATATCAATGCCATTCACAACATATAAAACTGAATATCGTTTTGCCCAATTTTGCTCTTGCAAATAGTCTGATTTGCGAATGTTCGGATAATCTCCAAACGAAGATTATTCGGGAGGGATGAAGAGATAATTTGAGATAGAAATCTGCGAAAGAAACAAACAAATACTTGATGAAGAAAATATTCCGCTGCAGTATAAATTTCATTCAACCAGAATTGTGGTTAACTTTGTCCGTGCAAATGATCCAATTTGAACCCAAACTGAAAATACTGAACAAATTCTTGCAAGGATCTTGCTTGCTTGCTCCGTACGCAATATTATATTGCGTACGGAGGAAGAGCGTCGGACAAAACGAATCAAATGGGTGCTTATGCATTTTGTTGAATGACCTAATAAACAACTAAATATTTTGTTGCTAGTATATTAATGCTTATTAATGCACTGTTTTTGAAGAAAATATCTCTAAATAAACATTAAAAACTATGATTTAGTATTTCGCCAAGGGGAAAATTTTCCAAGGCATATTCAGCATTTTGCGCGTATATTTAGCCTGGGACGCAAATATACCTGGTTATGGTACAGTTAAAGATATACAGACCAGAATCTACCATCTAGTTAAGGTACGGCAAAGAACACTGACAACAATAAACAATCGAGGCTTGATTGTTTAGGGTACAGAACCAAAAGCTTCCTCGTTTATTTGCCTAAGTTGGCTACATATGAAAAAATGTGTTTCTTCCTGCCTGAAACATTTATTGTTTATGTACCTTTTATACTTTTATGATTATTGTCTGAGGTAAAGTTTTGTGGTACGCGCTTCTCATAAGTGTGAAAAACAGCACTGTACAATAATTATCTGTGAATACTAATGAGAACAATGTAACTGTAACATCAGAATACATTTATTATTATTACTTTTTATAATAATATTAGCAAGTGAGATGTAATTTTAATTATATCCATAATTCTTCGCTTAGTCGAAAAAATACTGAAAATTCTTGGACAATTCGACATAAATCATTTTTACATAAATGAGAAGTGTGAGATATTAATTCCACTTTTTTTTTGTTTCTGTCAATAATGCTAATATAACAAACAAAGCAAACAAATAAAAAACGGTATATTTTCTTGTAAACTTTATCGCTCTGCTATATGGGAAATACAATGAAAATGAAAAACTAAAAAATAAAATGGTGAAAATAAATTATCATTGCAATGATTTGGAATACTGTGTCAATAACGATATTCGTGTACCGCAACGCGATTTCCTAAATAATACCAAAGCAATTCGATTTTTTAAAAGTAATAATAAATTTAAATTCTGTTTGCATCAAACACTCGTTTCGTTTTCAAAAAGTATTTAATGAAATTCGCACAGTGGAAATCTTAACGGACATAGGTACACGAAATGCCACAAATTGGGAGCAACCCCGCCTTCCCCCTAAATTTTTGTTAAGCGGTTATGGTATGTCAGATTGGCTGGCGGTGACAGTAGGTGGTGGGAGGAATTTTGACATGCTGACAACTGGTATGTAGCCAACAGGAGTTTGAGAACCACTAGCTTATTGAAGCCAATGTTAATGAACTAAATAATGGGTTTAAAAATAACTGTTAAAAAAAAACTCCGTTTTATTTCAGAATGTCATGCACATCAGCTTACAAACAAACAAAAAAAAAATACTCATTTATATCAAGTTTAAATAAAGCGAATAAATGAATGAAAACAGGAAAGGAGAACATTCTGCATATAAAGAAACCGCTGAAACAGTATTTGATGCATGGCTAGAAGCGCAACCCTACTGTGCCATGAATATCTGCGAAAGTTTTAAGGTTTCAGATGTCAGCGACATTACCGTCCAGCTTACTGGAAGCCTGAAGTGGATTGAAAAATTACCTTTGGTATAAGAAGCAGTTTCCGAACTACCTAAATCTTAGCCCACCTACTGTGCTAAAATGTGCGATAGGTTTACAACACTTCATGGGTAGAATTAACATAAAAAATGTCCGGACGTATTCAGTAGTATCAAATAAATGAAGAGCCTTATTTTGAGTTTCATGCTAACCGTGGGCTATTACATCCGTTATTATTATTATTATTATTATATTAAATTTACATTCTAAAAAAAGGTTAAAATATAAAAAAAAATAATAAAGAAATCCTGAGTACTAATTAAAACATGGTTTATAGTCTAATATGTTTAGTCACGTCACATGCAGATTCACACGAAACTATGTGGATTGCCGAAGCTAAAGCTGACGAAATAAGATATCTAATCATTATTTTTCATCATCTAGTATATCTTTCATTTTTTTTTTCCGTCAGGAATTTCTGAATGAAAAAATCCTCTCACTACTCACTCTCAACTTAAAATAAACAAACAAACTTATGAGTTCCTCACCCGCCATCATATCACACTGTGCAACATGCATTGTCTGATTGAACGAAATCTTGTTTATGATACTATTTCATATTTCTAGATTTGAGTCGTACTGGATAAATGAAGTCCAGTTCAAAAGAACACAAGAATATTCCGTGTATAAGATACAGAACTGGATTGGCCTGAGAAAGGCCATCAGTCAGATGGCCACTGAAGCAGAAAAGTCCAGTGACGACCCTCTCTCGCTGTGTGTGTGTGTGTGTGTGTGTGTGTGTGTGGGTGGGTGTGTGTGTGTGTGTGTGTGTGTGTGTGTGTGTGTGTGTGTGTGTGTGTGTGTGTGTGTGTGTGTGTGTGTGTGTGTGTGTGTGTGTGTGTGTGTGGTATGGTATAGCTTTACAACTTTTCTACAAGTTCCACAGATACTATTCAACCAAATTGGTATCCACAATCTTTTCATAATCCTCCAAATTTATGAAACTATGCGTGCCAACTTGCCAGAATCCGTACATAATACAACTACAAACTCACTGACTTCCACCTCTCCTGTGTGAGACTAAAAAATAAAATATAAATAAATTTTTTAAAAAATTATGGATTATTGTGAAATAATTGAAAAGCTAATTTGCTTGGTCGAGTGGATAACGTTTCCGATTTCTCCAACCAAATTGCAGGTTCGAATCTTCCTTTAGCATGACTGTTTATCAGTCTTTATGTGGCGGATGATTTTCATTGGTAGGAGTGAAACTACCATTGGTTACTGAAGTGGCTTCAAAAGAAGGTGCAGTGTTTGATTTCCCGAGCAGAGTTCCCGGATTGATCACCCCAATAACTCACTCACTGACAGTGCTGCACGTACGATAGATTTACAGCTTTTCTTGGATGGGACGGACATAAAAAAAATATAATTATTTCGATGTGTTACATGCTACTGGAGATGGACTTCCCTGTGAATCTCGTATTATTCTTAGGAAAGTTGCTTAAAATGAGTAACCGCCTATCTTTTACTTAGTCAATCCATAAAGATATCTACGTAATTCGTAGATATGTTTATGTCATTTTGTCAAATCAAATTTGACAAAATGATTTTTTTTTATTACATTGCATACATTTGTTACAGTTATTATATACATTACATACATTTGATTACATATGATACATTACTTACATTTGTTTACATGTGTTACTTACATTATACATTGGTTTACATATAATACATACATTACATACAATGGTTTTCATGTGATATGTACATTACATGCATTTGGTTACATATGATACATCTTGGATGAGAACTAATTTCTTTGCTTTCATCCTCGAAGCTTATATGTAAGCTTATCTGAGGATGACACCAGTTGGTTATTATGAATTTTTTTTTTTTTTTGCTGTGTTGGGAAGCTGCGAAATCTGTGATTGAGAAATTCGTGCGCGCACACTCACACATACACACACGCACGCAATAACTTGGAATGCATTGATGCATCGCTGAACTGGAAGCCTGAATGAATATATTGTGTTTCATTAAGTTTGTATGGTATTTTGGGTGCGTGTTTCTTGTTCATAGTATATCCTTAGAGCTCTTTTCAGGCTATTGTAATTTGTAAGGTTTCTGTATTCAAAAGGTAATTTGTTTATCATGTCTGGGATGTAGAAGTTTCGCGTGGCCTTTCCGTAGTGATTATTGTATTTATATGTGATATAATTAGTAGTCTGGGGTCTTGTTATACGGTAAGTATTTCTGACTGTACTGTAGTTGGCATCGAAATAATGTTTTAGCAAAGCTGCATAGTGACATAAATGTTTTGCTGTCAGTATTTTGTGTTCTGACATTGCAATGTTTATAAGGTCGTGATTTTCTCTTTGTTCCCAAAAGATCAGTTTTGTCAGTTTGCATTGTACCGACATTAATCTATTTAATTTGTAGGGTGCACAGAAAGCATACGTTGTTATAGCTTATCTTAGTATATTTTGGCATAGTGCTTTGTATATTATTGGATTTCTTTGCTTTCTTTTTTTTCTCTGCTTTGTATATTGGAAATAATAGTAGTAATTCGGCTACAATTCTAAGGTGTGTTACATTTAATAAAATTTGGTATTTGGGATCTCAGCTCAAATTTGTTGAGTCGTTTCAATTTTAGTTTTAAATGGATTACTAGTGACAAAGTTAAACAAAACCCACAACAAATGACACAAATATGTGCTTTAAAATATGTAGAAACTATCATAGGCAATCATTTAAAAAGATAAAAAGATGTTTTTTAATAGAATTTCGAAATGTGTTGTTCCTCCCAACGGTCCTATCGAATTAAGTGAGACGGCTCTGCAAATTTTTGCATGTACTGTACTCCACTTACTGAATTTAAAATTAAAATCCATCCAGCCAAATCACTTGCAGACGTACAACACATTTCTAATAGGTGCTTACGTTGCGAAATTAACATTACAAAACAGCAATTACAAAATGATTCTTTCCACATATATAATAAAGAAATTATTGTTTCAGATCACTTCCTTCGTTTATTATTATCATTATTTAATGATAATATTATATACATTATCAAAATCTTCTCATTATCTACCTCTGTGAAAAACCTGCTTCGTGTATTCAATACGGAAGTTGTTGTTTAATGCATAAAATTTAATAAGACTATGAAGTGTTTCAACCACAAGAGTAAATATTCTGTAAGATTGTAAATAATATATTGTATTATTATAATACGCACTGTATTATAATACGTATTGTATTATTTTATTATGTTTTAAATACACACACATAAAAAAATTGTATAGATATATATATATATATATACCTTGGGAATAATGTATGTATATTAGGGTTACCAAGTAATTTTATAAACTTGGTTATTTTACTCCTAATCCCAAGTAAGCAAACAATTAAGTTTGCGCCTGAACGTAGTTGAAGTCTAAAGGTGGTGCAACACCAAGGCAACTCATTGTAAAGGTGGGTAAAGCTCCGATCACTATTCTTAGTATTTTCCATAATGTAAAGCACATCTCACTAAGAGATGTATACTGCAATACATTATGGGTGGAGTCACTACCCAGACCGGTTTCAACCTTTTTTGAGGTCTCCTCAGTGAGTAGCTAGACCCTAAATACCAAGGTTTTAGTAATACAGAGCCTTATCAACTTTACCTATAAAAGTTGCTACAAGGTGTTATTTTAAATAAGAATCTCTGCAGGAGAAATAGATGTAAATAAGTTTTTGGGAATTTGCTTACTTGGGATTAGGAGTAAAATAACCAAATTTATAAAATTACTTGGTAACCATAATATACATTATCCCAAGGTAAAAAAACTTATTTACATCTATTTCTCCTCCAGAGATTCTTATTTAAAATAACACCTTGTAGCAACTTGTATAGGTAAAGTTGATAAGGCTCTGTATTACTAAAACCTTTGTATTTGGCAGTGAATTCTGGAAAAAGATGGCGGCTCGCATAGTAGTCTCGCATGATGGTTGTTGTTGCGAAGAATGTTTTTGATTTCAGTGGTGATTAGTGAGTTTTAGATATTGTGAATCTTTTTTGTTTGCGGAATACAAGGTAAGACTTTGACTTTTGATACAATTTTCTGGCCCTAGCCCGTTCTCTTCGACATTGTAAATATTTCATACCTCATTGTACAACAAGCATGGAGAATGTAAACGATATCAAGGACGTTATTCAACAGTTAAACAAAGATATGTCACTTGACATTCTCAAATTCATCCTTAAGAAATTTGATACAGACTATCCTGGTTGCTTGAATCTCTTCACTCAAGTAAATGACACTGAAGATGATGATTTGAACATCGAAGAGGACATTTCACCTGTTCCTCCTACAATGTCTCCCCGACAGTTCGATTGTTCACACGAGGAACAATCTAATAAAAGACGCAGAACATCGGAAGGTGGAATGGAAGATGATGTAACAACTCAACAAAATCAGATCACCCAAGATAGAAAAGAAAATGTCCCTCCAGTTATCCTTCGAGATAAAGACAAATGGACCTCAGTCTCAAGATCCCTAAGGAGAACAAAATATCAATTTTTCCTGGGCAAGAAATACTGAAGAGGGTGTAAAGATTCACCCTACCACTGTCACAGATTATCTCATGATGACGAAAATGCTGGACAACTCCAAATTGCCATTCCACACCTTTGCGCTAGCAAGCGAGAAGAACTTAAAAGTAGTTCTAAGAGGAGTGGCTGAGGGCATCAAAACTGATGAGATCACAGCTGACCTCATCAATCAAGGATTGACTCCAACCAAAGTCAGTAGAATGTTGAGGTCAGATAAAACACCAATGCCAATGGTGTTGGTCGAAATCTCCAACACACAAAAAAGCATCTATGAAGTTATGGACACTTGTAAGCTTAAAATTACAACCGAACCTCTAAGGAAGAAGGCATTGGCAGGGCAGTGCCACAGATGCTAGATGTTCGGGCATGCCCAAAAACTGTGCAGAGCTGCATACAGATGCCTAAAATGCGGTGAGGGTCATCAAACTAACTCCTGCACCAAACCCAGATCCACACCTACCTGTTGTGCCAATTGTAGAGGACCACATCCCTCTAATTACAAGGGTTGCCTTTTCCATCCAAAAAACCGTGGATCAACAAGATCTAACCACGCTCCTCCAAGCAATGACACAATACACAACCAAGCAGTTCGCCCTCCAGATCATAATACCTCACATTCGACAACACAGGAAGGCACTCGACCCTCATCCATGTCCAAATCATATGCGGAAGCGGTAAGAACCCAGACTTTTTCATCGCAAGAGCGAACAAGCTCTAATCTTACATCAGCTTTAACCTCGTCACTTGCAACAATGCTGCATGAATTCAGCAAAGCAAGCACCTCACCATCCTCCAGAAAAAGATTCTACCTAGAAACCCAATCCATATTAACAGCTCTCTATAATGTTTAAAAAATTTAAACCAAATCCTCTCATGATAACAGCATGGAATGCCAATGGCTTAACATATAAAATTCTCGAGCTGCAAGAATTTGCAAAAAGATACAATCCAGACATAATCTTGATCAGTGAATCCCACCTCAGACCATCAAACAACCCAAAACTAAGAGGTTATATTTTATACAGGACAGACAGACTTAACTCTAGTGGAGGTCGCACAGCTATTTTCATCAAAAATTATTTAAGCCACAACTCGCTGACCAACCCCCAAACTCTAAACCTTGAGGTGACGGGTGTGGAGGTTCACACTAATAACGCAGGCAAATTCAAAATCTACACAGCATACAATCCTCCCAGCATTACACTATTGACAGCAGACTTAGACTCCATCCTCGGCTCCACGGATTCCATAATTATAGCAGGAGCTTATTTGGACCTAAACTCCAAACATACGGCCTGGTTCAGTTCGTCAATCAACTCCAAAGGCCGTACCTTATTCAACTGCACGTTACTCAACTCATCAATAGTAGCCGGACCCACTGAGCCCACCCACTACAGCCCATCAGGAAGTTCTGATGTATTAGACATAGTTATCCTCAGAAACATCAAATATCAATACCAGCTGGAGACAGTAGAAGAGATTAACTCAGATCATAATCCCATCCTGCTCAGGTTAGGACTTCAAGATCAGCTCTCTCCCCATCATTCTTTCATACCATGGGACAAGCTCTCTAAGGTTCTCCCAGTCCGCATCGGTCCACCCCCTGTCATTCATAAAAAGAAGAAATAGATCAAGCTGTAAGCAATTTAACTAGGCAAATCAACACAGCAATAGCATCAGTCACTCAAACCACTGTCTTCCACGCTCCTAATTGGATCCCAGAAGAGTTAATAAACCTGATTAGGGCCAAAAATAAAGCCAGAAAGCGATATCACAACACCAGAGCCCCGCAGGACAAAGAAACCTTAAACACCTTGAACAGACAGGTTCGAGAAGCCCTCCAGATC
Organism: Typopeltis vanoorti; assembly: GCF_054136105.1. Classification (NCBI taxonomy): domain Eukaryota; kingdom Metazoa; phylum Arthropoda; class Arachnida; order Uropygi; family Thelyphonidae; genus Typopeltis; species Typopeltis vanoorti. Next base: position 63,878,152 of record NC_143559.1, read on the forward strand.
CACAGGAATTCCAAATGGGAATCCAAACTCAAGGAAATCAACCCAGAGGATAACTCCATGTGGAAGTTTGTAAAATCTCTTCGTACCAAAAGACAACCACTTCCCCCTTTAAAGACCAATCTTGGAATGTCACACTCAGATGAAGAAAAAGTAGAAGCCCTAAATGACAATCTGGAAAATCAATGCAGCCCATCTTATGCAAACTTAAATTTCAATCTTATTTACAAAGTTCATCGTAAAGTTAGAAATGCGCTAAATCAGCCTAAGGATGATTCAGAAGCCATCACCCCCACATCTCCAACAGAAATAATAAATATCATTTTCCATCTGAAGAATAAAAACGCCCCCTGCCCTGACGGCATTACCAATAGAATAATAAAGCTACTCCCACGGAAAGCCATAATTCATCTAGTTAATATCACCAATTCCATTTTAAGATTCCAGTACTTTCCCACAGATTGGAAAATCGCGGACATTATACCTCTGAAAAAGCCTGGTAATAACCCACAACTTCCCCAAAGCTACAGGCCAATCAGTCTTTTTTCCTGTGTCTTGGCAAAGTAATAGAAAAGGTCATCCTATCAAGACTACAATCAGTAGTGGACCAACAGAAAATAATCCCAAATGAGCAAATTGGGTCGCAAGCTCACAACACGGTGAAACAAATTCACCGACTAACAGAACATATCACTCATGGTTTTAACTGGCACCTTCACACTGCTGCTGTATTTTTGGATGTTGCCAAGGCCTTTTATAAGGTCTGGCATCAAGGCCTTATCTTCAAACTAATTGAAAACAATATCCCAATTAAACTAGTGAAACTCATATATTCATATATTAATGAAAGATACAGGCAAGTAAAACTCAACGGAATTGTGTCATCAAGGCGCAAAATCCTGGCGGGAGTACCTCAAGGTTCTCTTCTGGCCCCAATACTTTTCACAACTTACATGGCAGATATTCCTCTCAATTCAAGAACAACTACTACGGCCCTTTATGCCGATGACACCGCTATTCTAGCTAGATCACTCAGCCCTCGACTAGCAATCACAAGACTCCAAGGAAGTATAAACGAGCTAGCAAACTGGTTCACCAACTGGAGGATTCAAGTGAACCCCCTCAAAAGCTCAGCCATGGTGTTTTCAAGAAGAAAGATCTGCAACAAAGAAGACATCCTGCTCTCTGGTCATAAGATCCCATGGCAATCAGAGACCAAATATCTAGGGGTATTAATGGATAAGAAACTCCTTTTTAATAAACACATCAATCTCATTTGCTCCAAATCTTCCAAAATAATAGCACAGCTCTACCCATTGATCAACTGCAAGAGCAAATTGAACCTATATAATAAATTGCTTCTTTACCGGATGGTAATACGTCCAGTCATTACCCATGCCTCACCGGCATGGAGTCACACTTCAAGATCAAACATTTCGGAATTACAGAGAATCCAAAACAAATGCCTTAGGATGATCCTGGATGCACCGTGGTTCATCAGAAATTCACAGATTCACCGAGAAACCGGCACTCCATACATCTCCTCCCTTCTTCGTGATCTTGCAGAAAAATTCTTCGTGAAGTCAAGTTCACATTCAAACTCACTAATCGTACAAGCTGTCAATTACAATGAGACTGATTACTACAAACACAAAAGACCGAAGGCTATTCTTCTCTCAACCGATCATAGCTAACACAACTGCCCTCTGAGGGCGAGCTTAACTGCTCACAAACCTCCCATTCCCAAACAACTCTCGTCACAGATAAATGGGAATATGAAAAGCACTAGTGCTTCACCCATCCTTTTAGTAATGTTAATGGTAACCTTGGTATTTAGAGTCTAGCTACTCACTGAGGAGACCTCCAAAAAGGTTGAAACCGGTGAGGGGCTCCGTGAGGCTCTGCTTGGGGATAGGATTTTGCCTGTCTCTGAGTGGGGCCACCGTTGAGATTATGACTTTGCTTGGTGGTGGGGTGAGCCTGCCACTGGGTAGAGCCAATACTGAGAAGTTCTCGGTGAAGGGGTGAGCCTGTCATTGAGTGGAACAACGCAGAGGTGGGCGATCTTTCGGGATCGTCTTATTTTTAGAGCCCGTTTCACTTTTACATTCAAAAAAGGTTGAAACCGGTGAGATTGCTAATATGAGTTCATTCTCTTAAGGTTTTTGCCTTAAGGGAGCAATTTGAATCTCCGGGGAAAGTGTTTTCCGGCCCGGCCCGGTGAGGAGCTTTGTCAGTGAATGCTTTTCTTCGGAATATGAGCGGTTCTGCTCGGTGGTGGTGGTGGGTGAAAGGCCATCACTGAGTGGAGCCAACGCTGAGATGGACGGTCTTTCGTCCACTATTGAGTGGTCTAGGGATCGTCCGAATTTTTAGAGACGGCTTTACTTATTCATAAGGTTGAAACCGATGAGATTGCTAATATGAGTTCACTCTCTTAAAGTTTTTGCCTTAAGGGAGCAATTTGAGTCTCCGGGGAAAGTGTTTTCTGGTACGGCCCTACCCCCCCCCCCCCCCACCCCCCCCCCCCCCCACCCCCCCCCCCCCCCACCCCCCCCCCCCCCCACCCCCCCCCCCCCCCACCCCCCCCCCCCCCCACCCCCCCCCCCCCCCACCCCCCCCCCCCCCCACCCCCCCCCCCCCCCACCCCCCCCCCCCCCCACCCCCCCCCCCCCCCACCCCCCCCCCCCCCCACCCCCCCCCCCCCCCACCCCCCCCCCCCCCCACCCCCCCCCCCCCCCACCCCCCCCCCCCCCCACCCCCCCCCCCCCCCACCCCCCCCCCCCCCCACCCCCCCCCCCCCCCACCCCCCCCCCCCCCCACCCCCCCCCCCCCCCACCCCCCCCCCCCCCCACCCCCCCCCCCCCCCACCCCCCCCCCCCCCCACCCCCCCCCCCCCCCACCCCCCCCCCCCCCCACCCCCCCCCCCCCCCACCCCCCCCCCCCCCCACCCCCCCCCCCCCCCACCCCCCCCCCCCCCCACCCCCCCCCCCCCCCACCACTTTTTATAGTAACCTTATTAATAATCTTTTTGAAAACAAATGTCGCCGCATAACCATTTAAATCATCTTTAACAATTGGTAACTTTTATTTTGTTTAGAATTTGAAAAAATTCTGACAAATCTGAAATTTTTGTTTTCTCCGGTTAATAATCGGGAGAAATTCGATAATTATTAGGTGTTGAACATCAGGTTATGCTCAGGATTTCTGGACTTGACCTTAATTATCCTGTGTCCCGACCCTGTCATAATATAAGTTTCAGTACAAACAGGAAGAGTTAAACCAACTCCAGAAATTTAACATTAGATTATTCTATAGGAATTTTTAATAGAACAATAAAATAAAATAGAACAAAAAAATAAATAAAATAAAAATAACAGACACAATGAACATAATAAAAATACAATAAAACGAAATGACAGTATACAATCTGTTAGAAAAATATTCCGGAAGATTTTACTTATATTCACATTTTTGTTTTATTTTATATTATTGCCTTTTTATTCATATCTGCACTTCCTCCTTAAAAAATCAGAAATGGCCGGAAATCCAATCCAAAAATTATACAGATATATTTTAATTAAAAGAGAATCGCAAAATATACATGATAGGGGGAAAGAAAAAATATATAGAGAGAGAGTCGTGGGTTCGAACCCTACAGGAGACATGGATTGTGAATGTCTTTAGGTGGTAAATGAATTTCATCGTTGGTAAGAAAAGACTGGCAAAATAATGTTCGCAGAACATCATACGTAACGTAATATATATATTTTGTGAACACACACACGAGAACATATATAACCAGACACCAGGTACTGAAAACTGCCTTATCCTGATAAATAAGAGTTGCAAAGTCAGCAGCTTGGATGGTCATAGAATTTGGAACGTGTTGAAAAAAGACCAAAGAAGGAGAAGAAGTAAGTCTGTGAGGGCACTCTCGGCAAAGATGATTGAAGACCGTATTTAGTACGGTGAGTTTGACTTTATATACGATTAAAAAATGACCAGCGACTGAGCGTGTTTTAACACACAGAAGCAAAATAAATAAATAAATAAGCGTAGATAAGAACACCGTGAATCCACTTTCAGCATAGTCTTATGATAAGAAGGTTGCGAAAGGCGTGGAAAAAGAGACAGTTTCGTACCACAGCGTAAGAGGTGTGGAATAAAACAGAGATATCAAATTAGAGAAATTTTGCATTTCGGAAATGGCGATTAAGATTGGAGCAATTAGTTTGGCTAAATGAGAGAAAGCTTCTAAACGGTTTGTTAATGAGAAATCTTGTTTCAGTAATGTAGTTATATTTATAATAATATGACACGATGAACAAGGGGAAACTGCATAAATTGCGAGATTTCTGGAATTTGTAAAGACATTTCACAATACGACATCACAGATTAATATCAAAAGCTCGATAAATCGGTTTGGATACTGGATTAATGGACTGGATGGAGGTTCTCTGACAGATGTCCTACGCACTCTGCAATTGGCAGTTTCTATTTGACTGTCTATTGATAACACTGCGAGTGGTTTTCAGGAAGATATTCTTTTGGTTTCAGATGATGAAAAGTTGAGCAAGTCTATAAAGTATGCTGCAGTGTACTGCTTCAGAACAATTTGAATAGGCTGGTTATATGGGTAGAAGAGTAAGCATTATAGCAAACGTAAGGTTTGAAACTTGGAAATGCAATGATATATATCTAAGGGGTGTTGTGTTGTGTTGTGTTAAGCTTTGAATAGACCATATCTGGATGGGTTGCTGTGACCATCCCGATGTGGTTTCTTTGTTAGGCTGGATTTTGAGCAGAAGAAAACATCGAAAAAGATTTAGATACGCTATCAAAGACAATATCGAGTCTTTCGCATGTTTGGTATTGGCCATGAGGATGGATTGAGAGAATGTAATTTGCACAGACTGGTAAGTGGGAGGTGTGTGTGTGGGGGGGGGGATGCAAGTAAAACAAACTGTTGAGAGGATTTACCAGATAGATAACCGCGATATTTTTCAAAGGATTGAAGAAGAGAAAGTGAATGAAGAGAATAAAACTATTCCTGGATATTGTTTAAAAGTGGAGTCAGTAAAAGTGAGGCATAATTTTTTTCCATGAAAAAGAGTGAGTGAACGTAATGCAATGCAAGATGATGAAGTGCGCAATGGTGATTCAATTAAAACAAGGTAGAAAGGATAATATATTACTTCCTTTTTTAGTTATCTCCCGCTATGACTCATGAGTACAGGAAGTGTCTAGGTTACATAAACCAAACATAATTCGCTGTTTCCATAAATGTGCCGTAACTTCTGATACATTCGTTCAGATTTTTACAGAACTGCTAACATTCGACAAAGTTCACTGAATCCCATAAAGATATCTCAGGCATCATGGAAGGTCTCGCGAAAATGATGGAAATATCGATAATAAACGAACTTTGAATAATTTCAAAACTTACAGTATGTAAACAAGTATCAAAGTATTATGCTGTATACATGGTCTGTTGATAATATTATTTTTATTTCCTTTTTCTGGTTTTCGATATAATTATACCACTTTAATGGCAAAATGATTCGAAATGATAGTAATATTCCTTTGGATGGATGAATAGAATTTACTGAAATTTGATATTTAGGATCTTCACTAAAATTTGGAGAGTCCTTTTCGATTGTAGTTGCAATCAGAATTTGTAACAACTGTGGTGTTAAAAATAGACTGGTTTGGTTTTGAATTACAACCAAAGCAATTAAGGCGATGAAGCCAGTGTGTTATATCTGTTAATTGTGTGTGTGTGCTTATTTTATAAGATGAAAAATTCAAGTTTCCGGAAGGAAAAAAACTGTCACTATCGTAAGATAGTGACTTACTCATCATCAGCTGAAAATCTCTTATAAAGGATAAAGGTTCTTCGCATTAACTTACGAAAAATTACATTGCATTATGTCTACAGTATATAAACCTACAAATAAAGAAATGAGCTTAAAAAAGATGCAGTTCGTAATACATAATACTCGCCACTGAATTAGAAACTTCGCAGATATCAGTGGTTTCCGTATAGGTATGCAACTGCCAGTACCGATCCCCCTTCGATTCCCTGCGCATAGTTCGGTGAGATGTGGGTCGGGAACAGCTTTCATTAAATGCTTTGGCCAATTGTTGCACATAGGAAGTTCTGTTTGTCTGTACAAATCTTCTCAGAAGACGGCGATCTCAATCCTGACAGACTCTCTTAAGACCACAGTTACGCCTCTTAGACAAGCATTGAGGTTATTTTTCCACTGATTAAACACCCTGCATATCTCACGTTTTGAGAAAACAGTCAACTCTGCCGTTTTCGAAATCGTGGCTAAAACAAGACAGGCATCCACAATAAGCTCTTTATCGAACTCCGAAAAGATCCTTTGTTTTTCCCATTGTACTGACCAGCAACATTCTTCAATAGTTGTCTAGAACACGTGGTGACGCAAGTGACCAAGTGTTTTCATATACACTGTGTAAGTGACGTTTACATACATCTGCATGAAGGTTCCCAATGGCTGGTATGTGTGTAGCATTCAATATCACAATTGAAGCAGGTGAAATTAGCCAAGTGAACAGCGAACTGCTCTCCACCCAAAAGGCTGTAGGTTCGAATCCCACCGGGGACATGGATGTTAGTGATGATCTCGCTAATTCTGTGTAGAAAGAGTAGCATTTATGAAACTATCACGTTTTCTACTGGTGCAGAGACACCGCTCTCAAAACCATATAAGGTATGGAAGGGATCACACGGCGTCTAAGAAGAACGTCAATTGTGATGAAAAAAATCACTATGGATAGCACTTCCCTCAGCCATACGGCTGGTGGGGGTTGCTATATGCTACCATACTAGGGAAATGATTATGAGCAAGGCGGTTTCTCGTTGCCTTTCTTGCGTACTATATCTGATGACTGTAGCCCGTATGTTCACGGGGCCGGTTTGCCTGCTTGTGGGATGAAAACCCCCAGATAAACTGGCGGAAAAAACCTGCTGTCCACGCCCAAGAATGGCTAACTTGGCTATGGCTGAGGAAGATCCTTAAGCTCTTCAGGTCGTCGACGGGAATCGAACCTAGGACACTCCTTCCCCGGGCATATGGTTGCGAAGCGAATAGCCACTAGGCTAACCGCGCGTAACTATGGTATGAAAATGGTATGGTATGGTATGATTAAAGTATCAATTGATAGGATGAGACAAATTTCAACAACGATCCTAAATCGCTGACATTGACTGGCTGGGTGGATAGCACTTCTACTCTACGATCAACGGACTGTGGATTTGAATCTCATTCTTGACATGGATATTTTGTGAATGTCTTTAGGTGATAAATGAAATTCATTACGAAGTGCGAGATCTGCTTATTAGATGCCTGAAGTGGCTTGAAAAAGTTTCGTGTTTGGTCTCTGGTCTCTAGAGCACGATTAACGTATCACCTAATCTTTAACCAATCCATAGCGTAATATAAATGTACTATAGGCTAACAGTCTTTGCACAATTTTGCCAATAGACACATTTTAACAGAGAATTTTACTGTCAAATTTCCTTAAATTCCATGTAGCCGGTGAGAATTATTATCAGTTCGAATAATTTAGCCAGATATTATCAGTAAAAATTATTCGATTAATACGAAAATTGAACTACATAGTCCAAAATACCAAATTTTATTACATACTAGGAGTCACTGCGTTATACATTTCCGAAACTTTTTGCCGTGTATTTGGTCCGACTGAAACAAAACGACTCAACAAATTTTATAAGGTCAATAAAAATCCGTCCAACCCGAGTTCATGACAAATAACTTGGTTTATGGAGGAAAACAAAGCCAATCTAGATAGGTGATTAGGTATCATGCAAAACGTATCTAAAAACAAACAGTTATTGATTCAACTTTTCTTAATACCTTAATAAGTTAGAGGAAAAAAGTTTTTGACGCAAAGATATTCTTACAATTTCGTGGTTATAGCTGTATATATAGCATTGAATACTATCAAAAGCTGAGTTTAACAAAAATTTCCCCGCGGGGTAAAAAATTACAAAAAAAAAAAAAAGCACACACTAAAATAAGGATGCAGTTCAGAATTATAAAAGTCATAACACACACTTTACTTGCCTTTCTCTCATAATGAAGTCCATATGAAACAACAACAACAACAACTCAAACCAAATAACATTCTGGAAAGAGGTATTATGTATATGATATATCCAAACAAACAAGAGAATCGATATTTGTGTGTTCTGTCGTTTTGTTCGCTGTTTGGTAAGCTGCTGTCAAATTACAGCTGTTTCAACTTATTTCCAATGTAACACTTTCGTAATAACTCTCCCAGACAATTTTTTGCAATTCAAAATGTAATACGTTTCGCAAGACTTAAGTTTAGCTGAACTGGGTTTAGGATTTTAACTTTGGAATGTAGATTCAGAAACACACAGCTAAAATACACAGAGAAGAAAAGGAAGTGAATAATGTTCCAGACAGCCGAGCAAAATAATAATGCTTTCGCCATTTTAATTTCAGCTTCACATTTGAAGCTACCCATCTCCTATCTCTTCTTAGAGAAGCAGTTTATTCAGAATAGAAAGAGAAATTTGTAACGGTTTGATACACACGTGTCCATAATTTATAATTCCATTTGACCAAAAGAAATTTCTGTACTTTTAGCACAGAATTTATACTCAAGTATGTTAAGTGAATTTCTAATTATAAATTATGAATTCATTATGAATGCAGTTGAAGATGATGAACTTAAAATAATGTATGCGAGATTTTTCAAAACACTCTTCCTTTTGCATTTGTTTTCTCAGTCCTCGGCCGTAGCAAATACGGGCCCAGTTCTAATCATTTTGCTGGAGCCACTAATTTAATATAATTATTTATCCAGAGTATATACTATTTAAACAATATTAAAAATTAAATAATATATTTACTGATTATACTTTCATAAAAATAAAAACATAAACTAATTATGAAGAAATTTTTCTTGGTTTCAGCAGACTGTTCAGCAAAATCTTCCAAAATTTTATTAAATTTTAAATTTCTTGCTTTGAGGACAGATTGGTATAATCGCTTAAGGCCAACTAGGGATTATTATGACAAAAAGACAATTATCACAAAAAGGGATGTTTCGTGATGAGTCTTTGACTCCAGGAACTATCCTGGAATCAAAGATTCGTCGAGGGAGAGAGAGAGAGAGAGTTGTATAGTGCCCTGCCTCGATGAGTCCTTGCACTTCTTGGAGGTGTCACATAATAACAATAATATTATTAGAAAAGTCCATAGACTTACAGAAAATCTCTCCTGCAAGCAACATATATATCATACTGAAGTTTAAACTCATTCATACTCTTAGCATTCACAACATACTCAGTCAATGCATTCCACTCACCCACCACTCTCCACGAAAGAAAGAAAAAAACTTCTAAACCTCTTATGCACCACTTCCTTGCGCAATTACCAGCGATGGCCTCCTCTAGTACTTTCCCCTCCTTTTTTTTCCACTATCTAAAAAATCTTTCTCTTATCTATCTGATAAATGCCTCTCAAGGGCATAAACGTCTAAATCATATCACTCCCTTCGTCTTCTATCTGTCAAACTTTCAAAATACATGACTTCAATCTATCCTTATAGCAAACATTCCACAGTCATCAAATAATTTTTGCCAACCACCTCTGCACTGTCTCGTGATGAGTTCTTCATTCCCCCTCTAAAACCCGGTGATCAGATTTGATCACAATAATCCAGATGTGACCTGATCATAGCCTTACACAGCGGAATCACTACTGATTAATGTTCGTCTTAATATTGCAACAATCCTCTGAGTTGTCTTAATCATCTTTGCAACATGCCCCTTAAATTTCAAATTTCAATTCACCATAACCTCAAATTCCATACTCCCTCAACTTCCTCCAGTATACTTCCACATCTGCAGATTCCAAAATTCAAAACTTCATCTCCCATTCATCTACCAACACTTCCAGCTCATTTATCCTACTGAAGAGCCACTACATCATCACTACTCTCAATAATGTTCCCCAGCTGCACGTCATCCACAAACATCTGAATATCTCCTTGAATTTTAGTGACAATATCATTGATATAAAGATTGAAAAGTAGTGGTCCCAGTACAGAGCCCTATAGACCTCCACTGGTAACATTCCTTTTCAGCGATGGTGCCCCTCCATATATGACTCTTTGATATCTATCACACAAGTAACTGCCAATCCACTCCACCAACTTATATCCAAACCCATATGTTGCAGCTTAAATATCAGTCTATCATGTGGTATCCTATCAAATGCCTTTGCAAAATCTAAAAAAAAAAAAAATTACAGTGTATGCATTTCCCTCATCAACTACTACTGTTAGTTTATGATAAAAGTTCACGAGATTACTGAAACAAGAACGTCCTTTAACGAATTCATGCTAACCTTCACAGATGATATTAGTTTCATCTGCCCAGCTGTATACGAACTCTTACCAATTTTTCCAGTACCGTTGACAGAGTGTAGCATAGAGGCAGCCTGCCTCACGGCGCGGCTTAATAAGGGCGCTCATTCAGCCATATTGCGGTAGGCGCCGTCGCTATGCTAACAATTCCAGTGAGCTTAGCAAGTGCGGAAAGAAGTTTTCCAAACTTAAACTGATTAAAAATTATTTGCAAACAGCAATGACCCAAGAAAGATTATTTGGTCTAGTAACTATATCGATAGAGGTGGACATAGCTTATAATTTAGGTTTAGAAGATCTTATAAACAGATGTTGCGATATCCCCGCAGAGCAAACATTTAATTAATATTATTATGTAATCGTTTTGCATTAATGTTTCTCTTATAATAAAAAGAAAATAGCAATTGGACATTTTCTTATATTTTGTCTTGTAACCTATCATGGGCGATATTTAATTGTTTGCCTCAGGGCGCGATCTAATCTGGCGACGATCCTGAATTTTTCTAATACCTTAACAATTACAGAAGTAACAAAAACTGGTCTATAATTTGATGACTCCATTCTCCTACCACTCTTATGTAGTGGCACCATCTTACCCTCCTTCCCCTCCCCAGGGAATTAGTTTAAATTTGTTGCCTTATGTATTGTAAAGAGTCTTTATTGCCATTTCTAGGATATGATTTTTGTATCATTTCAAATATTTCTGTCAGTTTGCCGCTATATAGTCCAAATGAAAACAAAAATCGATATGTTTCAACGAATTTTGAGTGAAGATCCCAAATACTCTTTGTTAAGAGCGGTGATAATGACCCAATGACTCGTTATTAAGAGGGCTGATAGATGGGAGTTTAACTAAATCGTACTTACCGGGAGCGAAATTTCAGGATGTAAGTGAGAGTATTACAGCGGAAAAACAGAATTGAAAGAATTGATAGTTGTAGTGGGTACGAAGGAATTGAAAGGAGATAAATTTTTTATGAGAGAGGACTTTAAAGTATTGTTAAAGGTAGCGAAAGAAAAGTGTGACAGAGTTAGGATGGTGAGTCTGTTGCCGCGGTACGACAGAGAGGCATTTAGAAGGCGGGCCATAATCGCAAATGACTTTGTGTGGAATGAGTTTGATGGGCGAAAGGATTTATACAAGATGGATGGCCTGCATTTGAATGGATTTGGTGTGCGGAGACTGGAAAACGTGTTGCTGAATGAAGTGAAAATGGATGTGCAGAACCAGGGAAACTAGAACTACCAAGTAAGGGGGAAAGTGGATATACGGACATCAGTGAGACAGTTGAGTGTAAGAATGTATATAATGTACCCGAGCCAGTACCAAGGACAAGAAATCGGAATGGGATAGTTAGAATAACGCATCAAGATAGGGGTGGGACAAACGGACCTCTGCATTTCATGTATACAAATGCCAGGAGTATTAGGAACAAGAAGGAAGAATTTTTGGCCTTGAATGGCGCTTCCTGGCCACAGGTTATTGGCATTAGTGAAACATGGCTGACGGAAGATGATATAGTTAGTGGGATAGAATGTGCAGGTTATAGTGTGTTTAGGAGCGACAGAGAGAATAAAATGGGGGGAGAGTGTTATTGATGATAGCTGATGAACTGCAGCCAAGGAAAATTGAAGTTGTATTGCAGGATAGTGAAAATAGCTCATTTGAGGCTATTTGGTGTGAGATTGAGACTGGCAGAACAAAATATACAGTTGGGTGCTGCTATAGATCAGGTGATGGAATAGATGGTGGAGATAGTATGCATAAACAAATTGATGAAATGAGTGGAAGGAGGGTAATTATTATGGGGGATTTCAACTATGGTAACATTGATTGGAAGGAGGAGAGGACACATGTGAGGAAGGAAATGGATTTTATTCAATTATTAAGGGATAACTATCTGAGACAGCATGTAATTGAAAATACTAGGGGTTTGAGAGTGCTTCACCTGGTAATAGTATCTGAGAATTTGACTGTAATGAATATGACTATGTTGCCATAGTCATATTCATTACAGTGAGAGTGATCATAAGGTCTTGACCTGGGAGGTGGCTAAAGGTGTGGAATTTTCTATTAAGACAGGGTATATGTGGAATTACCGTGCTGACAAGTATGACAAGCTTAGGAGATTGTTTGGATCAGTGCCATGGCATGTAAAACTGCAAGGGCTGGATGTCGGTAGAGCATGGGAAGCGGTTAAGGAGCATTTACAGGAAGTTATGGCTGATTGTATACCTAGGGTCCGAATAGTAAAACAGGTAGGGGTTAAATGGATGAATAACAAAATTAAGCTTGAGCTGCAAAAAAAGTAACAACTGTGGAGGGAATTTAAAGAGAAAGGTGACATGCAGCCACACGAACGGTATAAAGCGCAGGCCAGAAGGGTAACGAGTGTGGTAAAAAAAGCAAAAGCGGATTATGAAAGGAAACTAGCTATGCAAGCTAAAGAGCATCCCAAACAGTTCTTTCAATATGCTGCAAGCAAAAAAAAAAAAAAACTGTACACGGCAGAATGATTTTAAGGAATGACGATGGTAAGGAGGTCACTGAATCAGTCGATATAGTGGAATTACTGAGCGAGCACTTTGCAAGAGTATATCATCCAGGTGGTATATTTCATTTTTTCAAACATTAAAAAAATGAAGGAACCATTAGTTTATACGGGAATTGTGATGAATGAAGTGGAGGTGAATAGTCTATTATAGAACCTTAATGTGAATACATCTGTAGGATTGGATGGTATAGCGGCACAGGTCTTACGTGAAACGGCTAAAGAATTATCAGTGCCCTTGACCATGTTGTTTAATCTGAGTCTCGGGTCTGGTTTAGTCCCGAAGGTGTGGAAAGAGGGGAAAATAGTTCCACTGCATAAAGGAGGTTCCAAGACTACTATTGCAAATTACCGGCCGATCAGCATATCAGGAGTCGTTGTCAAGGTCTTGGAGAAAGTAGTCAAGGGAAAAATACAGGAATGGATTGATGAAAATGAGATACTGTATGGGGACTGCATGGCTTTGTGAAGGGTAGATCATGCCTCAGTAACTTGATCAAGTTTTATAACACAGTGACGGCTGAACTGGATAAGGGTAATGGGTTTACAGTGATACTGCTGGACCTGCCTAAGGCATTTGACAGGATACCACATGGAATTCGAATCAGTAAACTGCAGCCTATGGGGATGGATATAGGGTTGGTGAGATGGATAGGTGGTTGGTTGATGGAGAAATATCAGAGAGTAGTTTATTCAGGAGTAGAGTCCAAAAGACGGCCTGTGACTAGTGGTGTGCCGCAGGGTTCTGTTCTTGGACCACTGCTTTTTAATTTGTTCATCAACGATATAGGGAAGGATATAAGAGGAACAGTTCATTTGTTCGCTGATGATGCAAAGTTAGGTAGGGCAATAGTGAATGCGGAAGATGTTAAAATATTGCAGGAAGACTTGGATAGATTAGCGTTCTGGGCTAAGGAGAATGGATGTCAATTTAATGTGACAAAATGTAAGGTTATGCATTTTGGGGTGAAAAGATTAGCAGCAGTATACCACTTTGGTGGAACTGTACTCCAGGAGATTGGGAGTGTTGGTGGATAGGGAGATGAAGTTTAGGGGGCACATCGCAAAAGTGGCTAAATCAGCTCATCAACTCACTTGGTTGTTGAAAAATACTTTGACGAGCAGAGAGAAGCAAGTTATTGTATCTCTGTATCGAGCCTTGATAAGACCTCATCTCGACTATTGTGCCCAGCTTTGGTCACATAGATTTCTTCTTGATGGGGAGGAGGTGGAGAGGATCCAGAGGCGAGTGACCAAGATGATAGCAGGTCTATGGAATGAGCCCTATGAGAACAGGTTGAAGATTTGTGGGTTACAGAAATGAGTTGATAAGCGGAAAAGGGGAGATATGATTGAGACATTCAAATTGCTAAAGGGTTTCTACAGGATAAATTCAGAGGATATTTTTGAGATCAGGACTGGTGGTGGAAGAACTAGGGGACACCTATGGAAGCTGGGCAATAGTGTGATTAGCAAGGGTGTTAGAGCTGGGTTCTTTACTTTTAGAGTGGTAAATGAGTGGAATAAGCTGCCAGAGTCTGTTGTGGGTGCTATGACGGTGAGTGAGTTCATGGCAAGATATGATAGATACTGTGAGAATGTCGTAGTTGTGTGGACATAGTGTTTAGGGCCTCCCTCGATGAGTCTAAAGACTCCCTGCAGTCGCCGGTAATAATAATAGTAATAATAATAATAATAGTAATAAATACCAAATTTCAAGTGCCGAGTAAATGCAAACACCGCATTCGTTGTTAGGAGTAATGATTTGCGTGTATAAATGCGGCAAAAAAAAACACGATTCAATTAGCATTAAAAAAAACATTTTATGTTAATTGAAAAATACAACATATGATCAATTAAGAAGTTAGATGATAACAGATCAAAATACAGTTTTGTATTTTGGATTTATCAGTTAAGAAATTATCTCGAAATTTTTCTTTTGTACTTTCTGATCGTAAATAATACCGAAACATAGAGAATGAAATACTGTATTATACAATGAGACATAATCAAGACATCAATATCTTTATAATTTTTTTAATAAAATGGGAGAGGAAAGATAATCAATAGATAGTTTAAAATTTTTAACTTAAATTTTTTTATTTAATTTAAATTTAAAAAAAAAAAAAGAAAATTTTTAATTTAATCCCTTAACATACAAAGACGTCTGTGACACGTCTTTTGTTTATTGCACCAAAACTGATTTTGAATTTTGGTTTCACATATAAATACAACCGAATATAGACGCTAGATAATCTTGTGCCTATTTCCTTTCAGCCGAGAAAAGTTGCCAACGACGTGTATCGGCTATTTCGTTTGCGTTTGCACAAATTCATCATTATTTTTCAAATGATGATGAATTTGATCCAGCAAATCACCCTCGCCCAAAAAATTGCCAGAAAAACGACCGCTTTCTGATTTTTAATAGGTACGTTAAGGGGTTAATGGAAATTAATATTTGCATATGCATTCAGAATAAGTTATTTATTTCTGCAGCATATGAAAAACAAAATAATTATTTCTTTGTGTATTGCAAAAATGTATAAATATCTCATATTCGTTTCTGACATTTTTAATGTAGTTAATGAAAAAAGAAAAAAACTGAATAATAATTTAGTTTATTATGTACAGAACCCATATATGTAATAGTGATACAACTAAGAATTTATTGATATAAAATATAGATTTTATCACTATTACATATATGAGCTCTGTTGACAATTTTACAAGATTAAATTATTAATTTAACTGCAAATTGCATCGATTAATAACTTCAATTATTTAAATTCTTTCTAGAGCAATTTCAAAATTCTAATCCAGTCCACAGACAACCAATGAATTAGAAGCATATCCCACAAAAATTTCACCGATTCATAAATTATGTGAATAGTGTTTCTTGAAAAAGAATTTATTTTCAAATTTCAACAACTTTTTTGAAATAAGATCTTATCTCAAAAAAATTTTTGAGATAAGAGATTTGTAAAGTGATCTGCTAGAAAAGATCTCTAAAAAAAGAACGATGGTTATAAAAATGTACTTAAAATTTTCAAATGATAGTTTATGAAACCAACTGAAAATCAATTAATCGGAAGTATGGCCAGTGAGTTTAGCATTCCTATCCAAGGAGACTAAATTTGGCTAACGGAATACTGTAAATTCAACGTTGGCTAGATTGTAATTCAGACTTGCATAACTGCAAGTCTGTATACAGATATGTAATGCAGAATTACATAACTGTAAGTTTGCATTACATAACTGCAATGCAGACTTCGGAAGAAGTGCCACATAAGGGAAGTCTAAAAAAATTCTGATTAGAAATTAAATGATATTTCAAAAATCCTTTCAATTTTTAGATCATAATTTTCCAACAAATACATTAAAAATTCCCAATGCACAACATATCATAATTAGTTGAAGTAATAAAAGATTCCAACATCTTAGTCACTATAAAATCCGTTAATGGTGTTACGGGGATGAAAAAACAAACTCCGTTTTTTTATCCCCCATAACACATAAAACGGCAAGAACACAATCAATTAAAAGACAAAATTTATAGTCTTAGTTTTGAATATTAAAGTGTTGAAGACACGATGTTCTCAATAAGGGTGCAAGATTGTATGATTCTGATTATTAGAATCATATGGAGTAATTGAAAAAGCTTAAAAATATTACCCAAATCTAGTTATGAGTATAAAGTTCAAATACGATCATCTGTAAAGCACTCAACCAATACCGATACTCTGACGTAATAGAATTTGAATTGCGCTATTGTTGTCATGTATGACAACAGCAAATGAGTTTTTTTATTTCAATTTTTCTTATCAAGAATCAGTGATGGAAGATGTGGATTATTTTGCACATGAAAATAAAGGAAAGAAGAATGAATGCTGCCCGAAGCTTTCTTCGATGATACATCACAAGTATTCACGTAAGCGTAATGACTTAAAAACCTCGCGAATGTATAAAAAACACACAAAAAATTATTTTATTACTTTTTCATCATTAAAAGATTTCTAAATCTAATCAACTTGGAATCTACTCCCTTTCAGAAATAATAAAATTTCACAGTCACTCTTTTACCAGCCTTTCTAATATTTTAAAAAAACGAATATTTTCATATTCTAAGATGAGACTGAAATGGACGTTCTTTCTTTAGCATGCATTACAAATAAGAACTGGTTCAATCTTTTTATTCACTTCACTTCATGATAAAAAAAAATCTCATTATAAGCGAACTTGTGTACTTCCTTATTGTTATCAGAATATGAATTTAAATGGCAGCTTGTGTGTAACGATAGTGGATAACTTTTGTACAGTTAATTTAAAAATAATTTTCTGAAACCCTACATAAGCTTTTAACGAAATTTGGTATTTATTACATATTTATTTGTAGAACAGTGTTAGTAGGAAGAGATATTTATCCATATTGTGCAATGAATATTTGAATAGTTACTAGGAATCTAAATTCACAGGACAGGTGGCTTGTCAGAGCTAATTTGTAGCTCTACTGAAGAAAGAAAGGGAACACAAGAAGGACTGTGCTTACTTTAATAAAGTGACGACAACCTTTCCTATAATATAGGAGATTCCTATTTCATAATGCAATGAATCGTATATTATATTCATCGTTGGTTGATTAATATACTTTTTATTAAGTTATTACTTTATATGTTAATATTATACTGTAATAAGCTAAAAGATGTGTCTGCTTGACTTCAGCATACGTTCTTTACTGTTGTTTAATTAGTTAAAAACTATTGTTTATCGTGTGCCACAGGTTCTTGTAGCTAAGTCTTCCCGATATTTACCCAGTCCTGCAAGAATTCTACACCCTGGATGAAACGAGTCATCCATAAATGATATCACAATCGTTGGGACTTTCGAGCGACTCAGAAGCACAACTGCGAGGAGGACAACATTGGCCTTTTGGTTGGAGAGACCTAAGTTTGAATCTTGTATGGGACTAGGAACTTTTAAAAGTGCTTTCCTGCTAGCTGAGTTGGCCGCTCTCATAATGGATTGCAAGTTTTTTTTTTTTTCCTTCCATAAAGTCGGTTTTACATCTCATAAAGCAGCAAACCAACCAAAGAACACATACAATTAATGGACTTATGTACCGCCATTATGTACTGCCTTAGTCACTTCGACCATCATTCCAACCACCTCAATCCTTTGATCTGCTAATATTATTAATATCAGTAATATTAGCACATTAAAATTACGGTCATGTTTCGTTATAATCTTTAGATTAATCTATAGAACGTATTCGGATATTCATTAAAAAACACGCTCCATTTATTTATTTATTTTATTTTAGTACTGAGTAAAATTTTACACTGCGTCACAAAACTAGAGGAGTACCGCCAAAGCCTGGGGTGACGTATCTCGGCATGTCGCGAGCCGAGGTTTGCATAAGCTTTACAGAGACTTTGACAACGAGAACAAGTTGTGAAAAATCGAAAATTTACGAACAGGCGCATGGAAAAACTGTATTAATGAGAAGAACAGGTTAAACATCGAAAGTCGAAAATCAAAAGATTTAGCAGGTTTTCTTTTTAATGGTATTAATTTTCATTGTTATTAAAACTTTGCGCTTACTAAATATCAATCTGGTCAAAAGATATTCAACAGAGGGAATTTTACCACATTTAGTTCATAAACCAAAGATTATTTGTCTTAATGGGGTACGAGCACATTTAAGACGACTCTCTGGCTCGAACTGTGTAACAACTCGAATTCTGACGTTGATTCATTACGAAACTAATGAATGACGAAGTTATTAATAAAAATAATGTAAAAAAAGTGCACTATATGAATTACATGAAAGACAGCGAGAAAATGAATATCTATTGTGAATACTGCTATTCACAATGATAATGATATCATTTCAGATTAGCCGTATTTATACATTCTGAATATTAACAATGGCGGTTCAATTTTTCCGATATTTTCATTTATAATCGGCCATTACCATCTCTTCATCCCTCTAATATTCCTCAAAACTCTTGTTAAATATTTTATACCAAAATTAATTAAAATCTTGATTTAATAATAAATTTAATTAGTTTTAATATATATTTATTCCAGAGAAAAAAAGAAAATTTAAGACACTAAATAAAGGGGAAGCTAATTCGAAAACTAAAACAAAGCAAAAATAATAATGACTGAAAAGGGTAAATAATAGTCATCATTTTGAAAATTAGATCATTTTCACTCTTTTTTCTATGAAAATCTCATATTTTTCACAATGTTTTATGAGGGTGGACGTGGAGGAATGCCGCACCTGCGATCTTTAAAAGCTGATCCTGGTGAGAGCCAAACACTACAAATTGTGTTGTAGGGAACACCTAACTTGTAGTTGTAATTTAAAGATTTCTGCTGCCATCTTCAACCAGCGATTTATAAGCCAATCCAAAGCTGTTAAATAGTCACCTTACTTTAAGACTAACTCTCTAAAATGAAATAAAAGTTTGTAGTTTTTATTTTTTTCTTCCAGATAACTGCTAGTGATGCAACAACACGTTTTTCTTGTTACTTTATCAGATGAAATTATAATGCGTTTCTAACATTAATTAATATTCTGAAAGCATAAACTTCTGGCAATTAACTTTCAAATTTGTGAAGTACAACAGCCTTTCGAAATCTTATAACTTTCAATATTTATGTAGATGATTTCAACAAAAGTGAAACATGACGGAAGCACAGGATTACAACTGGAAAATATGTTTAGTAGTTTAGAGATAATTAATTCAACTATGAACTAAAGTTACCATTGTCGATTATGAATTTTCGATTATAACATTATCAGATTCCTGCAATGTGAAAATAGGAAACTGCTACAACTAAAAAGTTCTTTATTTATAACATTTTCTTTAAGAAAAGGGAACCGTTTTAACTATATTAGGCCAATGTCTCGATTGATATATATATATATATATATATATATATATATATATTTGATAAATCACAACTGAAAAAAAAAGCATTGATTTGATCATAAAATAGTTTACAAACGTTTCTAAAATGCGAAAGCGAAATCAGTACCAAGAACTATACTTCTCTAAACCTGAGTTCGATTTTGTATTAACAACAATAACAAACAAAAAACATACATTAATTAGCATTAGATTAATTTAAGTATTTTAACAAAAAAATGATAGGATACATGTCATATTTTGATCTGAAAAGTAATTGCGTGCTTGTATTATTCAGTTACTTCAAACTCACCACGTTTACAGGGTGAGTAAATTGACTTTCCTCATATAAAGAAATATTGGATATCAAAACAGAACATTAACCTCTGGTATGAGAAGAGAAAACAGCTCGCTTAGTGCGCTACCATGCAAAAAAAAAAAAAGTTTAAATACATATTTTGTATATCATACTTAACTCTCAAAAATTTTGAGGATTAAGTATTTATCTTGTTGATTCGCTAAAGCTTACTTGGATAAATTTCGGAATGCAATCCTTTAGAAATCTATAATTTCATATGAATGTATTAAATCCCTTTCTAGGAGGAAATTATTCTCTTCCCCTTAAAGTAGTCAGGAGGGCTAAGTGACAGGTGTATTTCTGTTGAAGGGATTCGAATCTCGCAGATATAATATACTCATGGCCGAGGTCACCTCAGTTGAGAATAGAGCAAGTTCTACATAGTATAAGGAATGCTACATATAATAAAGCACTTAAGAAATGATTGAATTGCATTGCAAGAGATTTATAACATACATAAATATAAAGCATTTATTTGTTCATGTGCGCCAGTAGAATGCAAGTCTTCTTGTTCAACAGACTCCGGTTTGGAATCCCACCATCACATGGATGTTTTTGAAAATCTTCAGAATGTAGATAGTAGATTACATCACCCGGTGAAACACTACCATCCTGAGTACTGAAGTGACATGCTCTCCTAAAACAAATATACTATGCATTTCCTAGAAAAAAAAAACTCTAGCCAAAATTTGAAATAACATTAAGTTCTACCCTTCCGTGGTTTAAGTATATCAACAGTATAAGTTTAAGTACGAGTATATCAAGTCTTTCAACATCAGCTGAAAGGTCCTCTCCCTACAAAAAAGCTATGAGGAGAAATAAAAAAATAAAGGAAATTTACTTGTAAGAATAATGCAGTGTATTATCCATACGTTTCTAGGTTATCGTAGTTGGAATTTAGTTAAATAAGATAAAATTTCCAGTTGTCATATTCACTGCGTCTCGTACAGATCGAAAGCATACTTTCAACCAGCTATACAACTCCGCTTTCCTGTTGTATGTTACAAATTATGCACTCATCGGATTTTTGTGGTAGGAAGAAAGGGTCAAATAATCCAACAGTTACATAAAAATGATAGAAGAGTATGATATTAAGTGCAAGTCAAAGTTAGTTTAGTCAAGTGCACGAATGGCTCGAAAAGTTCAAAAGTGGAGAAAAAAGTGTTAAACGCAAAACATTGCTAGCAAAATGAGTTTGCACCATTACAATGCTCGACTTTATTCATTCACAGGATACAAGCATCGAAATAATTCCAAAACTTCAATATGAAACTCATCCCTTCCCCCCATACAGTCCAAACTTTCCTTAAAGTGATTATCACTTCAGGGTCTATAAAAATTATTTTAATATATTTAATAAAAATAATAACTTTTCATTTATTGTTTTAGTGGAGCAATTTTTTTTGTTTCTTTTAGTTTTTACTTTTTGTTTTAATATTTTCGGTTCTTTTAGTTTTTACTTTTTGTTTTAATATTTTCTTTCTTTTCGTTTCATTATTATTTTTTTAAATTTTTTTCTGTCATTACTGTGTTACTGTAATACTGAAATTACATCATTATGAAGTGATAAATATTACTAGAAGTTATAATACTTTTGGTATTATTTAAACGCGCTTTTGATATTAAATAAAAACAAAACTGTAGATCACTCAGTATCGACGATACCCTTGAAAGATCTGGTTTCTATTCCGTCTAGAATGCGAAAAACTAAATGCATTCCAACTGAAGGTGAGTTAGCTGGGCTCATCGGAATCCCTTTCTGCCACACAAGATCTTTTCCGTTCTCGGAAAACAGACAAACCAGCCATAAAAACTACGCAATTAACGTAGACATAAAGGTCTAAGTAGACAGGATTACTAGCCATATTGCAGCACTAATTAGGTTTTTATTTTAAAAATAAATTACTTTACAATGACGGACCACGTGAACATAACACGTCAAGGAGAACAAATTTGAGATTAATTTTATAAATATTTCAATGAACTGATATTAATGAGTATAGCAATTCCATTAATTAACCTAAATGAATTGAGGTTTGAAACAGATAGACTTTGTCATTATCCTGCATACATTGTTCGCAAATTCCAAATCTGATCTGCTACAGAATAATGTTCTTGTATTTTAAATTGCATCCCAGTTATCTCTAAACCTCACTAAAAATCCAAGGCTCTTCTTTTAAAAAGCAAGCTAGTAATTAATTAGTGACTCTCTATTCTTACAGATTCATTTCATTCGCTATCACACAAATATTCATTTTCTGCTGCAATTCACATGGACAACGTTTATACAGGTAATTTCTGAACATTCCCGTTCACAGAAAATGAAATTATTTTTTTTATTTCTTAATTTATTTCTTTTATTTATTATTTCAGTAAAACATCCTTCTGTTTCTGCAATTTAAAAAAAAATCGAAAAACTATACCAAAAGCATTTGAAATCTCGTGAAGTGAATGAGTCAAACTATGACTGTGAGTTTGACTGTGAGTCAAACCTACTGTGAGTAAAACTTTGCTTCCGTACATTGTTATTAATTAGGAAAGATCTTATACTATGAAACGTCTATATTCAATATAATATTAAAATGTTAATTATAACGCATGTATCATCAGAAAAATGATGGATGTGAATCTAATGATAGGGAATCCTTTCTTTCGCATATATGCTCACGCGTAGACACACTTTACCGTGCAGGCATTCGAAACCAAATCCGACAGAGTAGGTGACCATGAGGTGATCACTTGCAGGGTGACCAGTCATTTGAGGACGTCTGTTAGATAGGGATATATGTGAAATTATAAGGCTGGTAATTATGAAAAGCCCAGGAAACAGCTTGCGGCAATAACTTGAAAAGAGGAACTGGGTGGAAAGTATATCAATGCTGCTTGGGCTCTACTCAAGAACTATTTGGTGGAGGCAATATCAGAATGCATTCCAAAAGTCAACAGGAGAAATAGAGCAGGTGTGAAATTGATGAATCAAGAGGTAAGGTATGCAATCTAGAAGAAGAAGGTATTATGGATAAAGCGCAAAATGAGTAGTTATAACCAGTTGCATGAGAAGTACAAAGAGCAAAGGAAAAAGGTGACTTGCTTGATAAGGGTAGCAAAATCCAGTGTGAACAACAGTTAGCTAATGCGGCTAAAAAAATCCTAGTGAATTTTTTTTCGATACCTGGCCAGTACAAGAAAGAATGATTATGGAAGGATGGCCCTGATTGGCAAGTGAGCAGGAGGTATATGAGGAATAAACTTGATGTAAATAAAGCTGTATAGTCGACTTGATGATATTTCACCACGTGTTTTGATCGAGGGAATGTTCCGGGGCGTTAACAACAGCTTTTACTTATCTTTATAACGTGAGTCTTGCACTGGGCCATGTTCCAAAGGAGTGGAAGGAGGCTAAAATTGTTCCGATTCATAAGAGTAGGGGATTTGAATTATAGGCCAGTTTGAATTAGAGAGGTAAGTTAGGACCAAGATTCAGAATTGGGTTGACAAGAGAAAATACTCTTTGATGGCCAGCATGAGTTTGTTAAAGGAAGATCGTGTTTTAGCAATATATTATAATAAGGTGACAAATGCATTGGATAAGAGTGAGTCATACACAGTGGGATATTTAAATTTTGCAAAGGCCTTTGATAAATTGCTACATGACAAGCTGGTAATTAAATTGCAACTGATGAGGGCTGACCAGTAGATTAGTCCGCTGGATTGGCTGTCTGATAGGTATCAGTGACTTGTATATGGAGGAGGATATCCCAGAAGAGAAAAGTTACTAGTGGTATATCCGCAGGGTCTGTTTTGGGTCAATTGATGCTTAATTTTTATGTAAATGATATTGGGAGAGCTCTGAATGGTGATATGTAGTTGTTTGTAGATGATTCAAAGTTGCGGAGAGCTATCAGGAGTAGAACGGATGCTGTGGCTTTGCAAGAGGCATTGAATATACACTGGCTGAATGGGTGAATGAGTGGGGATTTCAATTCAATATGGCGAAGTGTACGATTTAAAATTTGGTAAGCAGAGACGGGATGTAGAGTGCACAATCGGTGGAAATATTTTGGAAGAGATAGAGGGGATGAGAGATCCAGGAGTGATTGTAAACAAGGACTTAAAATTTCGGGACATATTGTTAAAATTATAAAGACAGCACAGCGGATAATGGGAATGATGCGAAGGGCACTGACTTGTAGAAGTAAGGATGTTACGGTTCCCTTGTATAAGGCTTTGATTAGTACACATACGGATTACTGTACACAGATTTGGTCACCTGGTTTTCAAACAGATGAAGATGTATTGGAAAAGGTCTAGTAACAATTCATTAAGGTGGTTTCTTTCTGGTTTCTGGCATGTTGAGTATGAAGACATACTAGGAAAATGCAATTTGCAGAAATTGGTGGATGGAAGGAGGAGAGGGGATATGATCGAGAGATCTAAGCTGTTAAAAGGTACCAGATTAATATCGAGGAGGTTTTGCATAAGAATGGGTTAAGATAGGAAGAGAGAACAATAGGTCATCCCTGAAAGCTGAATAAGCAGAAGGTGAGCAAGGGGGTGAGGAACAGGTTTTTTTGCATGGAGGGTGGTAAGAGATTGGAATGCACTCCCTGAGAGTGTGTGGTGAGCGGGGAGACAATGAACATATTTAAGGCGCGGTATGATAAACTGTGTGTGTAACAGTGGGACATCCCGCGATGAGTCTTTTGACTCCATGCAGGCTTTAATAATAATAATAATAATAATAATAATAATAATAATTCCATCAATATAAATTATTACATATTCGTGTCGTCATACACAGCCTATAACAGCTATAAAAACAAACAGATCTACTCGAAAAGTCAACTGTATTGTCACGGCACATGGAAGAAAATACTTAGAGACTTTGATAGAGTTCTATCTCATATCAGTTAGCGGCCTATCCATTTGTTACAACTAGTCAGTAACAAATGAATAGACTTCATTGTTCAATATCAACTATAGGCAATCTCGTTATCAGCCAAGAACCCAATACAAAGGAACCGGAAGAGTGATATGGAAATCTCGGTAGTCCAATTGATCTACAAGCAGTATCTTAAAGAATCTACAAGAGTACATTTTTTGACGTACTGGTTGTGGAGCATTAGAAGTCTGCAATATGAAGCAACGAATAACGCTATACTCTCTTGCAAGTGTGGGTATGGGAAACACTTGCTAAACGCTTTATGCTCAAGTGTATCATCTCAATTGAGGAGATGTAATGATCTGGAGCTGTTTGTCCTGGAAAGGGGAATGCTGACGGATATGCAACGCTTCTGATCAGAAACGTCCACTCAAACGTTCTTATGGACATACAATCTGGGAAAAAAAATAAGAACTGATATTACATTTCATATTGTGGACAGACCAATGGTTAAATACGCCTGGAAACCTACTCTGGTGGGAGAGAAATCAACACAATTTTCATGCCTTTTTTAAACCATAAGTTATCAGTATAAATTATCAATAAAATTTAATATTTTCTTTCGACAAACAGTTCATCAAGTCAGTGTGCATATACCCCCCCTGAGGCAGGGGGGGGATATGTACGAGAGGACATGTGACGACAGATATTTTACTTTTTCTCGTACATATACCCTCCCTGAGGCAGGGGGGGGGTATATGTACGAGAGGACATGTGACGACAGATATTTTACTCCTTCCTAAACGAAATGCTAGGCAATACACTGGTCCTTCACGTTTGACAATACTAATTCCTCAGAGCAAGTTACCTCAGCACATATATGAACTTTCATAATTATCTAATGATGTTTATATAAATGCTAAATACTCAACACGGTACTTCGGTCATTTCCTGCTAACTTAATTCTCTTTATTCTCATTTAATTCTATTCATATGATGAGGGAGAGAGAAATTACTGCTGGAAGATGAAGCAATTTATTTCAAAACATTTAAGCAGCGTACTGATAATAAAACCCTGTTTTTCTATGAAAAATGCAAAGACACACTTGTCAGTGAACTCAAGCTATTGGTAAGACAGGGACGCAAATATTCTCGTATGCAACATGGTAGACAAGAATCGAACTTCAGCCTTTGAGTTCATTACCGTTATCCACTGTTAAGATAACAAGAAATCGGCTGTACAGAGGGAAGGAGAGATAAAATGTCAGCTACCGAAAGCCAATGAAAGGCTACACATACACACAAATAAAAGACAATTCACCCAATTTGTTGATTAATGATAAACAGTGAAACTTATGGAAGGTGTGGATAAATCTATATGAATAATAAAAAAAAAAACAATATAGGAAACAAAATAAGCCTACCAAAAAAAAAAAAAAAAAAATATATATATATATATATATATATAGTATGGTAATCTAAATATTAAAAAAAATATAAGAATAGTAATTACGCCCTTACCTTACCTTTCGTTCTGTTTTTTGGCAAATGTATTGTTTTTGATTTCAGTTATAACAGAAAAATGCTTCAAATTCAACCAGATGGACTTTTGATAACTGAAAAAGTTATCCCATATTAACAACAGACTCATTTATTCCTGTATTTTTTTTTATAATATTAGCAAGTTATATACACAATGATGTATGCTAGCCTACTTTAAACTGATATTAACACATTTATTTTTAAATAAAAATAAACGTTTTATTATATATATATATATATATATATATATATATATATATATATATATATATATATATATATATATATATATATATATATATATATATATATATATATATATATATATATATATATATATAGTGAACTATATATATATAGTCACTATATATATTAAATATATATAGTGAACACGTAGGGTTAAAATTCATAATATATTATGAATTTTAACCCTAATTTAACCCATAATATCTATGAATAAAAATATTCATAGATATTATGAATATTTTTAGGTGGAAAAGGAATCTAATCAGCCAACAGGTTTGAAGTGTACTTTTAAAAGTACCTTGTTTGGTGTCTAAAGCCGGAGTTCCCAGGACCCACCTTCGGTCATAAAGATCTATGAGTTATCAACTTTTCAGGGAAAGAATTGCCATAAGAATAATGAATAAACTTAAATATGTTCACGAACTAAAAAAGAACGTTCGCGTGGCAAAATGACACAATATCCTCCTGCCTTGTGTAAACTTTCACAAGTTTAAATCGAAATATAAATTTCCAAGCCTGTTTGTTCCCTTCATCCTGAAATTAACTTAGATGTCACATGAAGACTTTTTACAAAAATGTAACCTACACAGAAAGTTGGAAACGAAATTTCATATATCTCCTAGATAACAGAATAAGATATTAAGATTAATAGCTTGCAGGAACCCTCCAGATATAGATATATATGGTTGACGCTTGCGAGCTTACTTGAAAGTGATATTAAGAATGTATTTTTTTAAAAAACGATACCTTAAAAATTTTTAAATTTTAAATAAAAATAAAAACTATCTAATATATCACTATGAAATACTATTGGATATTGTTTTCATTTTTTTGGAATTTTTATAGTTTTTATTTAGTTATTTTTACTTCGATGCTATAAGCCGGCCTAGTTGAGTCGTACTTTCAGGATTCAAATTCCATGGTGGGTATTCGAGCTATATATACTTTGGTGTATTATAAATAATAGTATACCAAATAATCCTTGAACATTTGCCAAAGACACTGCCAGTTAATACAATGGACAAATTAGTACAATTTGTCCATTGTACTAATTTGCACATTCTCGCAAAACTCTAGCTGATATCCCATTTTATCCCGCAACTGTATTTACATTGAGATTTGGCAATATCCTAAGAACATCCAATTCATCCACCTTTTTTTCCCACATTAGTGTCTGCCACATAGGTTAAAACAGTAACCTCACTTGGATGATATTCCCTTGTAAAGTGGTAACTCAGTAACTCCATTATTTTATCCACTTCTGTATCCTTGTGACCATCATCACTCATTAAGGTTAATCTTCTATAGTCATTCTTCCTCTTACTTGCCACGTAACGAAAGAACTCTGGTATTTCCTTTGGCATGCTCGACTAGATTCTTCTCGTAACCTGATTTTGCCTTCCTTGTAATGCTGGTCATCTTTCTCTTTATATACCATCCACAGCATTTTCTTCTTCTGCAGCTCATGCTTAGTGATATTACTCATTCATCTCCTACCTGCTTAACCCTCCTTACCTTAGGTATATAATTTAATATTGCTTTCTCTCGATGCCCCTTAACTATCTTCCATGCATTATTAACATTCTTCCCTTGCAATATTTTATGCCATGGCACAGATTCAAGCTTCCTCTTAAGCTTGTTAAAATCACCTGCCTTGTAGTTCCACATATACTCCTTCTTGGCAGAATATTCCTCATATTTTACAATGTTCTAATTCAAGTGACTGCATGGTCACTTTCCCAATCGAAGGAAATGTGGTTATGAATAGCTCTTTTGATCCTATGACCAGGTCCGGTACTCTCACACCCTTAGTCCCCTACATCAAGTAATTTATCTCTCAGTAGGTGTATAAATTCCATTTCCTTCCTACCATGTGATCTTTCTTCCTTCCATTCTATATGTACATAGTTTAAGTCCCCCATAATAATTACTCAACCTGTACTCACTGTCCTAATTTGGCAACGCATATCTCCCAGATCGTCTGTGGAATCCCCTGACTTATAGCAATAACCAACTATATATTTTGTCTTATTGGCCTTGATCTTACACCAGACTTCTTTCGAATGAACTGCCACCCTCCCGCCTATCTCCTATTCTTTTTGGCTGCATTTCATTCGCTATCATCAGCAATACCCTCCCCCATCCTATCTTCTCTATCTTCCCTAAAACCCTTCACATTCAATCCCTGTAACTACATCATCTGCTGTTAGCCAAGTCTCACTAATCGTATAACTTTTGTCGAGGTTGCACTAACCAATGCCAAAAACTCCTCCCTATTGTTCCTGATACTTGGCATTACTATATAGGAACTAAAGCATCATCCCCTTAGGACCCCCCAAAAAAACATCCTTACTTCCTGAATTGACTACCCTATTCGATACTTTTGCTTGAGAGACTAGATTCCCCACTTGGTCATTTTCGCCTCATGGGTGCCTTCGCACAAACCTGCATGCACCCTAACTGCTTAAGTGTTCCTGAATTTGCGCTTCAGCATGCTCTGTGAACAAAGCTCTCTATATGCACCTACATCACAACCATTTAGATGCAGTCCATCAGCATTATATAAATCCTTCTTTCCGTTCACAAATCCACAAATCCTATATTCATTTCTTCTGCACAATCTAAGTATTCATTCATTTGCTATTCGCCTACTCAGTTCGCCTCTACTCTACCATAGCGTGGTAGGAGACACAATCTTCACCTTTTCGCTCTTCAGTTATATTAAATGGGATCGTTCGTTTACTAATATTTCTAACTTTGAGTTAATGAAAAGAGTTTAGGACAGTTTTAAGAGTTTGGAAAACTGAAGAAAAATTTAAACTCAAAGAAATATAATGGATGTTTGATGGACAAAATACATCTAAATCCGTACACATCGTTGTTATTTCTTTATATCTAGCCTGGATTCGTTCGTGTTCATAGATCGTAAAGGTCCAAAAATACAAATACAGAAAAAAAAAATTCACTGTAGCGAAATTCATGAAATATTTTCGTCATATGCTCTCCAATGGAGTCCCATCTCTTCCCCACCTCCACACACACACACACACACACACACACACACACACACACACACACACACACACACACACACACACACACACACACACACACACACACACACACCATGGATCCGGCGACTCTTCAGCTATGCCGCTCCACTGATTAAAATCCGACAAAAAAATCATAATTTTAAGTCAATGCAGTTTGTTATATCAGTACCGTGTTCTAACGGTCCTCTAATAGTACTGTTTTTTATAACTATCTGAACAGGTAGTTGCAAAAAAATAAATAAATAAAAAAAGCCAACCAAAAAGAGTCTGCTCTTACTCAGACTTAGTATGAAATTTCATTAAATTTAGAAAGACAATTCAGAATCAAACCAGCTTATCTGAAAGAAAATGTCAAAGGTACATTACATATACTTGTTTACACATATTCGTCATACGAACACCGTCAACATCACGAAAGTGAGAATGCTGAATATTTAATAGTCATTAATGTCAAGTCTTTCTCGTGAACTTAAATGATTGCTGTACGCTTTTCCTATTCAGCCTGTATCTCCCCATTGTCGGGTGAAAGCCTCTCCCACTGCTGGAGGGTTGGGTCTACTTTCCCCATGGTGATCCTCGTCCATAATGGGAGAGTGCATGTATATTTGCATGAATGAATGGATGAAGGTGAAAGACAATCACAAACATCCATGCCCTAGGAGTGATTCGAACCCACAGCCTTTTGGATGGAGAACGGATACGCTGACCACTCGGTCAAAAAGGCAGGCTTTCCTATATCAATACAGCTCACCTGATTGTAAACAACTATATATGTGCATTGCAAGTACTTTATTCTCTAAAAAAAAAAAAAAAAAAAAAAAAAAAATGGCCGCAGAAGTAATTCAATACAACGCCATAACCAACAAGACGGCTCAAACACTTTCATGATAACTGTTAATCTTTATTATTTTTTATAAATAACAATTAATAATTTTATAAATTAAAGCAATGAAAAAAATTTTAAAAAAAAACATTTCACGAAATATCGGTATCAAGTAGAAGATGGCTGCATCGGCATGGTTCGCCCAGATGGTTAGCTTATCCGCTCTCCAGCCAAGAGGCTGCGGGTTCGGATCCCGCCAGGGGCATGGTTGCTTGTGAATGTCCCACTAACCCCGTGTGGAAAGGGCATCTGCGACCCTCCCACTTCTAGCGCTCCGCTCCCAAAATCCAACGAGTTACGGGAGTTACCATACAGCGTCAAAACGACGTCACATGTGAATAACCAAGTATGCAGACGTTCGATGAACACCTTATGGAAACTAACTGGCACAATTATAGATAAAGTATAGAATGAAGACAAGGGGCAATGTAACATTAAAACAACAGTAATAAGAAGATCAGAATGGAATAAGATTACTATCGAGCTTCCAATCTACTGACCCAACATATCGTCTTCGTTCTCTTTATCTGTCTCTCTTCTTTGGAACTGTTTTTTTCAAGGACTACAATCCCCAGCTGTTCAAAAAGCATATCAGCAGGACTGCTAAGAAACAAACATGTTTTTTCTTAATCAGTTGCTCTCCCCCTCCCCCGTAAACACGCGCTCGTGGGCCGGCGCGCGCAGCTGATGTTTTATAGGCTCTACAGTACTGTCTAATGCAAGAGAGAAAAATAAGTGTTTTTAAAACACAGATCGCAGAAGGAAAAAACAAAAGAAGGGAAAAAAAAAAACCCTGCAAGATGCTTAGAGCAGGAGAAACGATTAACAGGCAAAAAATCAGTATATTCAAAGCCAGATAAGGCAGCTCTACTATTTTTTACTACTATATCATTACATCCTTTTGATCTGATAAGTGTATGTAGAGTACTATTCTTCGAAATGGACCTTTACAAATGGATGATGTAGTTCCCCCCCCCCCTCCTTAACATTCTGTTGTAAAAGTTTATATCCTTAAAAACAAGATTTTTTCGTTTTCAAGCATATACTGCAATAAGATCGTTCTTATTTAACTAGTACCGAAATCACACTTTTTTAAAAGAGAGAACGTAGTCCGTAAAGATACAGTTTCCAAAGCATGTTCATCCTACACAAGGAAAAGAGTGAGAGAGAGAAAAAAAAAAAACTTTTTTCAGCTAAAATTGCATTTCAACTTCATTTGCTGTTTATACCTTCCAAGATTTTTAACATCAGACTTCTACGAATATAAAATGGCTAATAAATATCTAATTAGCAAGAAAAAAAAAAGATAGTTACTATAGAAAATATGAAACTATCAGAAGATAGAATGCAGAATAACTGTCTAAAAATGTTGCACAAACACAAATACTAATAGCATGATAACTGTTATATATTACAGTTCTTATAATATAAAGTATCTAGATATATGATAATATATGAAACATTTTCTAAAATTATCCATGGCAGCATTTGTGAAGAAAATATTATTACATATTATAGCAATTAAAGTGCTTATTTATGATTAAACGCTGGAGACGTGATCATTTGCTTGCATGACACGTATCGGCTCAATTATTTGATATTTTAATGACGAGACAGAAGAGCAAGTTCGTCATGCGTACAAGAAATTAAATAATTATTATTGTTTTAACTTTCGTCGCCTCCGTGGTGAAGTGGCTTTTGTCATGCGCCACTTGTTTGGAAAAGAGACCGGATCAAATATTATCCGAGAAGAGAGGAATTTTCTAGTCTTAAGCAAAACTGAGTTAATCAGTATTCAATGACAGTTTAGCAAGCGTTTTCTCCCCCAGAAAGTCGAGAGCGTCAGCAGCACAAGCAAACTGATCTGTGAACAGCATGTACGTAACAGACATGAGTAAAGAATTTTTAACGACAGTAAACGGGAGAGAGAGAGAGAGAGAGAGCGAGGAACATCACATCACATCATACACACGCATATTGTCCATAATGAGTAACGATTTTAACACACTCACTACAAATATTATGTGCATTGTTTGAGTTGATTATTTTTAGTAATTGCCAATTAATTATATGTTCATTATGTACTACTAAAAGCAAAATTATATAAAAAACTATTTCTTCATGATGAAAAGTTCATATACGCCCATCACTGGCAATACCTCTGATAGAAGCACGCATAATACCGCTTATGTTCAGGGGCATTTCAATATTTTTAGTATACAGAACAATCTAACGGGAATGCACCAAACTTTAGAGGTTGATTTTGTGGGTAATTTAAGCAAACAGTTTACATCAAGACGGATCAAATCCGGAAGAGTAGATGGATACGGTCATTTCATGATTCGAACGCTGTCGGATTGCACGAATCGTGGTCAAGTTATGTAACCTAGTTTTCGAAAGCGTTTTAGGAATTTTTAACAGTGTTCCACTGTCCCTATTATTATATTGACCATTATCAACTGTGTGCTGTTAATGAAAATCACACGGTGAAAAATTGTAATTTTTGTATCGTGAAAAAGTTATCAACAAAAATTGACCAACAATACTATCTATAATTGGCGAGATTTTACT
The DNA here is from genome assembly GCF_054136105.1 of Typopeltis vanoorti. Lineage (NCBI taxonomy): Eukaryota > Metazoa > Arthropoda > Arachnida > Uropygi > Thelyphonidae > Typopeltis > Typopeltis vanoorti. The sequence goes on from NC_143559.1 coordinate 63,911,605, forward strand.
GACAACTTGCCGACAGGAAAAACTGGATCATTTGATGTTTCTGAACGTGAATTTAAACAAAGATCTCAGATGAGCGGTCATGAAGCAATGCTCGTTAAACAAACGCACACTTAGCAGTTTATAAAACAAACTAATTGGTGTGCGCTATGTATAGGGCGTTCATCCCTTACTATTTCGAAGAAGTGCGCCATTTTAGAAGGCGGATGATGATAACCTACGTATCAGACCAGTTGATTCGTCGAGGAGATTCTTATCTAAGTAAATCTCTAGACTTTATCATTTAAGCTATTGCATCTGGAATCGCAAGAGAGCGTTAGAACATACATGAAGGATTAACGATAGTGATACAATACGGTGCAGAATTTTGGAACCCGAAGATTAGATTAAAGAGTGGAAAGCAGCAAGCATTTTCAACAACTGTTCTAAGAGTTCTATTTCTGTGCATTTCTGAAAATAATTGATTTTCAGAAACTTAAGAGTAAGTTTTAAGATGGTATTAAAAAACGCTGTGAGTTTCCAAAATAAATACTGCTTAACATCCATGAAATCATTTGAATTAAAAAAAAAAAACTATCATCAAAACTACAAAATATGGTGTTACGTTACGATGAATACATCATTACAGAATCATTCAAAAAGAAAGAAAGAAAAGAAAAGAAAAGAAAGCCATAGAAAACTACCGTCAAAACCTAAAATATGATTACGTCATGTGGATATATTCCTCGTTATGTGGTAATGTTCAATTAAAAGAATTCAAAGACTACATAAGTAGATCTTACATCCCTATAAACATTCCACTCTTTAAAATTAAAATAAAACAACTCTGTGATTTATAGACATACTCCTACAAGTCCCCGAAGAGAACAAACTTAGTTCTTCGGTGTATAGAAAACCTACCCATTCCAGAGGATGCCTACTTTATCTCATCATCACCACCACTCCGCGAGCGCAAAAAAAAAAAAAAAAAAAAAGAAGAAAAAAAAGGGAAAAAAAGAAAAAAAAAGCAATTAAAAAGGTAAGAGACAGAACTCTGGAGAAAGAGAAAAAGAATCGAGAACTTAAGTACCCGAACCATACATATCTTAAAAAGGGATATGGGCAAGACAAGATCGTCATGTCCCTATACCAATTTTATGATATTAAAGCATTTTGTAACCTGGTCCCGACAACAAATAAACAATATAAAAGTGGTAAATGGTAACAATGGTAAAAATGGTAACCCATCCTTATATCTAACATATAACAGACAAAATTTCTGAAATACTTCGATAACATGACATGGAAGTCATTTTCATCCTACCAAGATTTGGTAGGATGAAAATTCATTGGGGCATAAGTTTTGTAGGACAAACAGGGCGATCTGGATAGATCCGAATGTCAAAACACATTAATGACGTGAAAAAGAAGAGAAAACATAAATACGGATTAACCTATTATACAACCAACGAGGGCGGTCATCCTTTGCTTCGGAAAAGAAAAAAAAAAAAAAAAAAACAGAAATGTAATACAATGACAAATGCTTCGACATCAAAAAGGAAAAAAAAAAAAATTCAGAAATGTTAGACACATCACTTACTCAATGCAATAAAAATCAAAGCAGTCGTTCTTCAATATCTCATGCACATCGACCTTGGATATGAATCAGACTATGTTTTGAAACGTGATAAGTACTTATGCTGGCACTCATCTATTGTTATACCATTTTTTTTTCAATTTGATTCCAATTCGGCGTTGATATAGTAAAGATCCCTAATTAGTCGTTTAACTATCTAACAAACTCTTCCGAAGATGTGTACAAAAAGAGTTATATGGTACCCGAACTCTCAAAGAATTTCAGCTTGACCGTAGAAATGTCAAGAAAACTTCAACGCCCAAGAGATATTTCACCTGAGGATATCACGTGTTCATAAATCCTTTTATAGTATAAAGCTTGTCATGCATCAGCTTAAAACATCGTCTTTCCTCATGTATATGTGCGCATACATACGCACTATTTTCATGTTAATGAATACTGTACAGTTCAAATTTGCGTTTCCCAACAATTATAATTGATGGGAAACGCAAAATATACACCTAAAATATAATGCAAGTCATTTTGTTAATGTTGTTATTATTATTATTAAAGTAATTTGATTTTAATAGCAGCAGATGTAATTAAATAATGCAAATAATAAAAAAATCTTAATAAAATTATTTTGGTAACATTCCAGCAGAACACCGATATAGGTTGTGCACTGGGGAAAAAAAAAAAAAAAAAAAAAACAGCAAACAATTTCTAATATTCTCATTTATTCTTGGTAAAACAGTGAATAATATTTACCAGAAGGGATGATTTCCAGCACCGGGGGTGGGGGGGGGGGTGGAGGCTGGAAAGAAAGAAAGCAACTGATATAATCACAAGAAAGAGCATATCTTAAAACCCTTTGAATTTGATATTTCATCAAATTATCATAATTTGTTTTGTTCTTTTTCTTTTAGGATATATAAGAAGACATAAAATTGATTAATTTTTGTTCTAGGTGTTTATCAGAACTTTCCACCCCCTTGTATATTAAATCCGCATAAATATGCTGTAAAACAATGCAATAATGATATGAAATAAAAATAAAAATACAACAAATAATTTACAAATTATGCATCTGCTAAGGCTCTCTCCAAAATCCATCCAATTTAGTATTTCGTCGATCCCATGTGTGTGCGTATGAGCGCGCACACACACATACACACACACACATAATGTGGGAGGAAAAGGCACTCTGAATCGTCAATGATCATCCAAACTATTTAGTGCTAGTCACAACTCTCTTCAAAACGGGATAATGAAGCTGCTGCAGGTTAGATTTTACCAACTTAATCAGTGTGGCCAGAGATAAAAATAAAATTATAGTGATTGTTTTTTTTACAGACTTATCAGAAGCATCCGACAATCCTTTACACTAAATACCACTTGAAAAGTTAATGCATATTGAAATAAGTGTGCCTCAGCACATGCGATTTACACCCTACCTATAGAAACAGAAACCACATCACACGTTTAAGATAAAAGCACACCAGGAAGTAACCAATAATCTCTAATAGGGAATAATTTACTGTAAGATAACACATGCATAACACTAAACAGCTACCATTAAGCAGAATCCTTCAATATAAAAGAACAACATAGCCACGGTGTCTTATCACAACGATGTAAACAAGACCTTCTCAAACATGCAGAGTAACATTAATCTTGTTACCAACTAGCCAACTTACGGAAAACTATATACCTAAATTCAAAAAAAAAAAAAAGTTAACGGAATTCAGAAGCCCAAGTGCGCAGCTCATCAAACCTAAAAATCTGACCTCGTATCGATGTAAATCTGAATTAGAATAGTAAGAAAGAATGATAGATACATAAAAATAAAAAATAAAAAACTAATGTCAATGCGTTATTTAAAAACAACATGTCATTCTGTGCAAACCAAACTAAACTGATTACAATCGTTACAACATAAAATGCCAAACTGATATTACGAGAACTAAGAATGCTTATGCATACTAATGAAAGAACAGAGACATAAGTGTTTTATTGTTAATAAGTTATGCTGAAACAGCACTTTAACCCTATTTGAAATAACTACAACTTCATAACTGCACATGAGATGATAATAATAATAATAATAATAATAATAATAATAATAATAATAATAATAATAATAATAATAATAAATCAATAGACTAACACATATATAAATAGAAGAAAAGCTATCCGACATGGTCAATAAATTATCACATAACGTCAGACCTTGTGACCGAAAACAGCACAATGCAGATGTTATACAGTTGGTTCAAATATTCATATATGCGCAATATATATATATATATATATATATTTTTTTTTTTTTTTTTTTTTTTTTCATTCACATACGTGCGCATGTGGTTCGAGGAGTGCATTTCTCCTGCATAGCAAACCAGAGCATACTCTGAGTTGGAAAAAAAAAAAAAGAGAGAGAGAGAGAGAGAACGGTCTCCGCACGGCAGGAATCAGAAAAAAGTTAATTAGGCCTTGATTAATTTATCTTAATAATTTCATTAAATAAAAATTATAAAATTCCTATTAATAAAAAAATACTGATTTCTATAAACTGGTTGATATGTGCAGTTTAAATGTTGTCTGTAGTCTAAATGTTGCAAAAAGAAATGTGTCAGAATTTTACTCATGATATTCATTGAACATATGTAAATACTCGATGCATTTAATAAATATTTGCGTTGAAACTGAAAACAATTATTGTCCACATATGTTACATATGTAACAAATTTTTGTTACATATGCACACAGATTTATGGGGTTTTTTAGTTTATTTTATGGAGCTGTGCATTAGGCACTGATATCGAATATAGCGAATATTATTTTGCAATAATTAAGAGGCGGAAATTATTTTAATGAAGCCCGCCAAAAACTTTAGAACATAATAAGTACTAAGTGAAAGTAAGTACAAACCATAAAATTAATTCAGGTTTTTAAGCCATTAGTCATTGAAAGTAATAAAATGATTTTTACTATTAAATATTTCGCATAGAATTTTTTTATTTGTTTTCATAAAAAAAACAAACTAAATTTGACTAAAATTTCGTATTACATAGTTGTGAAAATATAAATCAACAAAAATCATTAAAATCATCTAAAAATCACTGAAAGAATTGCTGATATTTTAAATGCAAATATTTTTTAAACGAAACTGTTGACAGTTGCAAACTTATCGTACTTAAGGGCAAGATAATCCGAGAATTCTACTCTAGAAACCAAATGTGGAACTTTTTTTTTTGAAGTAGTGCATCAGGTACCCAAAAAGCGAAAGTTGTGGACTCGCACAGATGATGAAATTTATCTTAACATAACCAAAGATAGTTGGTCACCTGTTCTGAAAAGTTTTGTACAAATGCAAGCCCATCCTATAATCTAATCAGTGGTTGTCAAGATAGCGATAGGTCAATACGTCAGAGGTTTATGGTAAGAAAATTTGAATCGGTGAATCGTGTGCAACGAGAATTAAAAAAAAAAATATCTATCAGGTTAATCCACCTGATGACAAACTTATCAGGTGGGGATATCACGTTGAGAAATGCAAATCTCTCATTAGAAAATGGCCAATTTTCTGGCCAAGTCGTTAGTCCCAACTGTACCCACTTAGGTTTATTTCTTCTATAGGATTACGTAAAAAAAAAGTGCACACCTCAAAGTGACTTCACTAGGAGACCAAAATTAGAGATGTTGGAGAACACACGACAAATGCTGAATTACATGTTTAATATATAGAAAGGCTTCCAACGGGGATCGCAATTAAATTCATTCGCCCTAAATAATAACACAATTAAAAACTTTGTAGTGGAAACTGTCATTCACAAAAATTGTTACTCTTTTATTTATTTATGTGGTTTTTTTTTCATCAATGGCATTCAAAATCGAGTATTGTTTTATAGACTTATGTCTTCTTTAGAGATTTTCAAACTATATTTAAAAGAATTTGGTGATTCAATCCCGAATATGGTCTTGTTAAATTTGTAATTGGATAATTTTCTATTTTGTAAACGGTCACAATTGACAGTTTAAGGTAATGGCTGCAAGTCAACTGTTTTAACATGACCTTCAAGTATAGTCCGAATATCAGTGCAAATTTGAGTTTGCAATTACACTGGCAATGCATTCTTTATTTGGGTCATAAGGAACTAATACTTGATTAACTGCTAAATTTATTAATAGTATCACTGATAGTTTTTTAATTTTAATCCTTTTTTAATGAAATCTGACTTATAAGTTTTCGTTTAAGCGATAACAGAAGTGTTTCCTCTTCTGCGTCACGGAGGAAAAAATGCATGAAATATGAAAAGGCGGAAAAGTGGAAGACCTCTGAGTGATTCAAATAAATGTATAAAGGAACAGGTGAAATCAAGGAGAGAGTTGGTATCAACAGAAGAGCTTGAAGATATTAATGATATGGCAATTTTGATCATAAGAGAACGAAGACCTGAGTTCTCACCGCTTAACCATCTATCAACTCGACTTTCTCTTTCTCATTCAAATATAAACACTAGTGTGACTCAGAAATCATTTTCTAATTGTCGGTGTTCTGTAATCGTGAATGGATCACCACTTGGAAATGATACAGTAATCGAAATAGGATTACCACCATTAACACAGTCGTTGAACAACAAATAGTGTCTTCTGATACACAGTATGAACGGGATACGTTAATTCCAGATAACAAGCAGAACGTACTTTGCCACTGTTAGATTTACCTGACACTCAACCTCATCTTAAATTATCAGAAGGATGTGAAGATGGTCAAACATTGGTTCATTATTCTATACTCCCTGGGACTTTCATCCACTAAGACTGCTTATCATATAATCCAAGACTTCGAGTCCATGGCCTCCACTTTATCTGAAAAGCCTCCTCTTGCGCTTTTTGTTGATAATAGTATAGTAGCAGTAAGGATATTTCAGAGATATTGCTAACACTGGACCAAGTAACAATCAGATATCTGAAATGGATATTTCTTCTATAAACCTACATTGCAAGACAACTCCTTCATTGTTGGGATTTCCACTTACTTCACCTCTAAGATTACATTCAACACAATCGGAAAAGTTGAGAGACAGAATCCTTACCTACGGAAGAGTATTTGAAGAAATCCGCAGTGGTTAACGGTTCATTCTGTATCGGCAGTACTAATCTACAAATTTTTACTGTGCATTCTAAGACCCTTGAGGATTGTATATCATTTCTTTCTAGCCCTGCATTATCATGGAAAAAGAAATATTCAGAAAGGAAACAAAAGATTTGAGGACTCGGACCAAGAGTGTGAATGGAGACATTAGGACTCCTTAGAAAACATTAGCTAATATAAAAACTTCAATATGAAATGTGAGACAGAGTCAAGAGAATGAGAAAACAAATGAAAGCTTGGGCCGGAGAAGTATAATGGTTAGAGACGAAATGAGAAGGTTTCAAGAAAATGTGAAGGGGGGGTGTGAATGGAAGACATAATGGCGTGAGAGTGCTAGTGATGAGAGAAGGAAGCACGCTAGTGTAAGTGCAAATAAAAGCATGGATGGTGTAGAGAATGAAGAGTTGGATGTGATGAGAGAGATAGCTTGTTTACGTGTAGTTTTTCATAGGACGAAATGTAAGCTTGAGAGATTAAATAATTTGGCATGTGGTACGGCTGAGAAAAGAAAGAAAAAAGCGGTACCAACGAAGAGAAAGGAATGCTCGTCAAAGAAAAATAGAGTATAATGAGAATTTTGTATGGCGATTCTACGATAAAAGGAGTGCTTTGTGAGGGAATGACGAAATCATGTTTTCCAGGTGCAAAGATTAATGATTGGTGATGCTAATAGCGTGCAAAAGGGTAAAGTGAAAGATTTGATTGCTTTGGCAGGTACAAATGATCTGAAAGGAGAAAGGTATGGTATGAGAGAGGGTAAGAGTTACTGACTGTAGCAAAAGAGAAGAGTGAAAGTGTAAAGAAAGATAGTGAATCTGTTGCCGCGGTATGATAGAGGTCAGTTGCGAAGAAGGGCCATCATCGCAAATGATTCCATGCTTAGATTGAGTAAGAGGAATGGAGTGCAATTTCTGGATGTGTGGAATGAGTATATATTATTGGTTTGCGCTTAAATATATTTAGTGTTAAGAGTCTAGAAAAAGTGCTGCTGACTGCAATAGAGTTAGATGTTCAAAATCAGGGAAACTATAGTTGTTAGGGAGAAAGAAGGTGAGAGTGTATGCAAGTACCGATAAAAGCAAATTAGAGTATGATTTTTTTTTAATGTTGAGCTCATACACAAGAGGTTAGTTGGTTAATCAACCTATAGTACTGTGTATAAGTTGGGAAAGGATAAACTTGATTACATTTAATTTAAAAGCCTGTATATTGTATTCCTTGGGAAAATAAGAATGAAGATTGTTCACAATACAGCAGTAGCAGGGATGAAGGAGGAGGGGGGAAAAACTTGCTCTATGGGTTTCAAGGTGTACCGTGAAGGGATGTTGGTCGGCAGCCGCACGTGTTCCAATGGGCACTTAGTACTGAGTGGGGGAATTATTGATGCTATTTCAGATAAACATTTTCCATGGAAATATTTATAGAATACAGATATTGCAGAAACCAAATATCTGTATTCTATAAATGTATTCTAAAAACCAAATGAATGGCGAGAAAATGCCAAGAAAGAGGGGTTTTTAGCACTGTTAGTTCCTATTGACCAAAATTTATTGGTATCAGTGAGACCTGGCTGATTAAGGATGATGTAATTATAGGCACAGAAAGTGGTAGTTATAGTATTTTTAGAGTGGATAGAGCAAATAGGATAGGGAGGGAAGGGTATTGCTGATGATATCAGATGAGATAGCAGCCTAGACGCGTGCTAGTATAACAGGAAATCAGTAAAATGGAAAACAGTGTTTTTGATGTTGTCTGGTGTGAGATACCAGTTAACATGACAAACTATTTGGTTGGCAGATGCTGTAATGGGCCGGGATATAAAAAGGATAATGTGGACGATATGTATTAGTAAATAAATTCAATAAGTAGAAGAAGAAGAGAAATTATTATGAGTGACTTTAATTATAGGAAATTGGAAGGAGGAAAGGTCATATATGCGAAGGAAATGGAATTTGTGCAGCTACTTCGGAATAATTACTTAAGCAGCATGTAATAGAAAGTACAAGGGGATCGAGAGTGTTGGACCTTGTGATGACATCTGAGGATTTGTGTATAATTAAGATGGATATTTTGCCGCGAATCGGCGAGAGCAATCATACAGTTTTGACCTGGGAAGTGGTTAAGCATGCGGAATTTTCAGTAAAGAAGGGTTTGATGTGGAATTACAAAGCTGGGAACTACGAGAAACTTAGAAATTTGCTTGGAACGATACCATGGGAGGATATACTTCACGGAAAAGAGATGTTAGTAGTGTGTGGGAAGTGGTAAAGGGATATTTCAAGGAACAAATAGCTAACTGCATACCAAGAATTAAGAAAATTAATAAACTAGGAATTAAATGGATGAGTTACAGTATTAAGCAGGAGTTAAAAAGAAAGAGAAGCATGTGGAAGAGATTCATAGACAGAGGTGTCCAGCAATCTCTCAGTAAAAAGCACAGGCCAAAAGAGTGACTGTATGTAAGGAAGGTAAAATCGGAGTGTGAGGGGAAGATCAGCCGAACGAGCCAAGACTAATCCGAAAGGGTTCTTTCAATATGAAGCAAGCAAAAGAAAGAATGATCACAGTAGAACGATTTTGAAGAACGCAGACGGCAGGGAAGTGGCTGAAGCAGACGAACTAGTTGAATTCTTGAGTAATCATTTTGAAAAGTGTATCATCCAAGTGATGATATTACAGTAATAGATATGACAGGGATTGTGGAAGCATGGATGGAGTAAGTCAAGTTACATAGGATATTATAGAATATTATATAGGATATACATGTGCACAGTCCTGTAAAAAGCCTGTGACTAGCAGGACCCTGTACTTGGGCCACTACTATTTAATTTGTTTACTAATGATATAGGAAATGATCTGAGGGAAAACAGTCAGTTGTCTAGAAATCATGCAAAATTAAGTAGAGCAATAGTCAATAAAGATGATGTTGATATTTTACAGGATGATTTAAATAGACTGGCAGTATGGACAAAGAAAAATGAATGGCGATTTAATGTGGCAGAGTGTAAGGTTACGCATTTTGAAGTGAAAATATTAGCAGTGTACCATATTGATGCACTTTCGGGACTGTACTCCATGAACTTGATGAAGTGAGGGATTGGGGAGTGTTGGTGGATAGGGAGTTGTAATTCAGAGAGCATATTGCAAAAGTGGCTAAAATAGCTCATAGGGTTACCTGGTTATTGAAGAACACCCTGATGTGCACAGGTAAGAAAGTTATTATTCTTATAAGATTTATGGTAAGGCCTCACTGGATTATTACGTACAGATCTGTTTGTCTGGGTTTCGTGGAGATGTAGATGAGGAGGAGCGGAGTCAGAGGAGAGTAACTAAGATGATTACAGGACTGCGTGATGATCAATATGAGGAGAGATTGAAGTTTGTGAGTTATAGAAGCTGGTTGATAGGCGGATAAGGATATGAAAGACACATAAGTTGTTTAGGAGGGATTATAGGATTAATGTGGACAAAAACACTTCACTACGTAAATAATGTGAGGAATAATGTCAGGTCATCCATGGAAATTGAGTAAGAGTGTAAGGGAATGAGGACTATATTTTTTTGCTTGGAGAGTGGTGAACGAGTGAAATAGATTGACAGAGTAAGTTGTGTGCTTTGTCGGTGAATGATTTTAAGGAAAATTATGACAAATATTGTACAGGTATTGATAATTGCTGATTAATGTTTTTGAAGTGAATCTCCCGCGATAAGCCTGTATTATTATTGAGGCGCCTGTATAATAATAATAATAATAATAATAATAAGGCAAAATTTGTTCAGTTTCTCCACGCATACAAAGCATACCCCTATCAGGCTATAAAATTAAAAAAAAAAAAAGGGTTCCTGAATCTCCACTGCTCCTCCCACTCCTCTCTCTTCCCTTAATGGACTTGATTTCAAAATAATTTGAAAACATGCACATTTTTGTGCATTTTTTCAAGAAAAGAAAAGGTCTTCGCTCAGTCATTTTTAATATTATGTGTTTGCTCATTTAACTTTACTTCATCCCATACACCAATCAGTTCTTAGTTACACCAGCCTAAGAACAACAGCAATAATTGTCTCTTCTGTTATTCAAACCTTAGAAGTTCGGAGGAGATTTTCGCAGTAGATAAGAGTCCTTTCGTTTATTTTGTCTTTACGTTTCATTTTCAGACTGATTACTTTTATCTTTCATGTAAAAAAATGGTTTTGATTTTATCCAATTTAGCAGCAAAAGCTTGGGCACAAATTAAATTACCTATTATTGATAGAATATTCTAAATCGATCGAGGGATATTATAGAAATATCTGGAAGTCGGCTTTTGTAAAGATAGAGCCGAATTTAATCGATCATTTTCCCACAGGTTTTAAAAAGAGGATGCATATTCAAATCATTCATAAAAATATTATTGAGTATTCTTCTTATTAGGTTAAATCGTAGGTTTCCAATGTGTGGGCTCCCTCCCTCCCTACCTACCTACCTACCTCCTCCCCCTTTGGAGGATTCGGATCTTAGGAAGACGCAAAACAAGGCTTAAATAATAGTAATAATCTACTAAAAAAAAGAAGAATTAAATATCTAAAAAATGCGTTCAGATGACATTTTCAAGAAAAATACTATCTGTACAACAAAAGTAAATTCATTTAAATATCTGGATTTTTAACATTACTTGTGCTACTATCTATAAAATATGTATTACAAATAAATATTTGCATTCATTATTTTATGAAGAGGAATGGGAGAAGCCCGTTAGACTTTTCATTAAAAAAAAGGAGGGAGGGGCACTGATAAAGTCCGGAGACAATGCGTTAAATGACCCATTAATAATAATAATAATAATAATAAAAATTAATACACTCAAACATCCAAAATTAAATTAACAATGTTTTAAATTAACAAAGGAGTATCCTAGATACTCGACTTTCTTTAGCGGACCTGAATTATCAATTGTGGAGAGAGAACATTTTAGCTGTTTCAAGAAAAGTGGCTATTCGGCTAGTTTACATTATGTACAAAATCTCTTGCTTAAATTACGTCTAATTTTAAATGGTAGCCGTCATTTATATGAGCTATGTTAGCACTACTGCGTCTACTTGTTTCCTCCCCCTTTTTTATCCATGGTATCCACAAAAAAAAAGTTCAAATAAATGCCCAAACAAAACACAACAGACTCAAAGGGACTCCTGGTCAGGTACTAAGGCTTCGACTATGCCCGAATATTTATATGCGCAAACTATTGCATTTTAGAGGTTTCATTTCTGTGTGTTCGATAACTTCTCTGGGTCTAATAGGTAAAATCTGAGGTTGAATTACGGAGATAGGAAGGCGTCGCAACAATCACTTCGAATGTTGTGACAATCACGTTATAACAGTGGAAGAGAGAAACGATTGTATTCATCGCGATCTCAATACAATAATTGTTTCACATAAAGGCTTATACTAAACACCAACTTATATATCTGTGTGTGTGTGTGCGTGTGTGAAGAACTATTTTATTGAAAAATTTTAAAGATCATTTCAAACAATCACCTGTGGATGATTTCGGCATATACATTTAATATGCAATATTTTAAAATAAGTTGATTATTATGCACGATAACTTTTAACATATCGTGTAAACTGATAAAAACGGGGATCTCCATTTGTCGCTCTAAATTAATCTGATCGATTTTGGTGAATGCGATAACAATCCCTAGAACAGTACTGATAATGAAAACATTACAAGCGAAAGGAGATTTAAAAATGTCACAATAAATCTGCGTTGTTCTCTCATATCTATGATTTCTTTACTTAAATGCCTTTAAATTAAGGGAAAAATCGATGCAATCAAAAATTGATCTGCAAAAATCACAGAAGTTCAAATAAAAATCGCAATATTCTGCTAGGAAACATGCCGATAAGAGGCATATATACTTTTTGTTTAACTTGTTCCATTAATAAATATTTCTCAATAATTCCAGTGTTAGTTTACATTTCACATGAAAAATTGATAAACCCCGATAACAATCACGTAAATGTAACAATAATTATACCATGGTTAGGCACAAACCAGATGTTCAGTTTCTCACTGCTCGGAGATCTCTCTTGCCTAGACACGCAACTTTACGATTTTATCATGCAATTTTCATTGTGACCTACGATTAATATTCGTTTCGCACAAAAGTAAATGTGATACATTCATAGCTACTGTTATGTATCATCTATTCACTGCATTAAAATTGTATAATATTATATCTGTTTCAGTAATAAAATAAAATTATAGCGAACTCGACGGCAAGATAACCCCGTTCTAAATGGAACCTACCAGAAACAAATGACAAATGACAGTCACCAGCTATAAACAGAAGGGAGTATGTCTGTTCAAGTGTACGTGAGAAAATGGGCAAGGCGAGAAGGTGAGAATTCTCAAGAGGTTTGATATTGGAAGCTCGATGGCCGGAAACCACTACAGTCTTAAGATGGAACCAGAATTGCTCGTATATATCAAATATGGTGTAATTATCACAAAACATCATATCAATGCCCCTAAAATATAGCCGGTAAAGGCTGATTGATGCATGAGACAGACGAAGAATCGACAGTTGTAAAGTCCAAGCGACGTCTATTGGTTCATAGGTCATATGACAGAGTGGTACAATCAGAGCCTCTAAGGAGGTGTATCTGAATGTACAATGCATTCTAGGAGGGTAAATACCTGATGAAAGGTAGTATGCCGATGAAGGTTTGATCCATGAAAAATTCTGGGGGTGGTCTGTCTATTTCATCCTCCTCGGCCGGTAGGAGGGTGAAGGAGCGCAAGCACTAAACCACACAGGACTGCTAGAAAAAACATCGCAAGTATGATGAATCCTGCTTCCAGTTACTTATGTAGATAGAACACAGGATCTGATGGTAACGCATAGCCAGAGACTGATGATACGTGGTCACAATAGGTTAAGGCGGCGGCTATGGAGAGATGATCTAAGACATGCTTGATCGTCACTCCTGCTACGAGTACAGCAAAAGACAGAACTGTTCGGTCAAAGTGAACATTTTTGCCGATGAAGTACACTTCCCTTCACGTTGATTATTTACTCTGCATGTGATGGACACTTTCCTCAAGATAACGAGTCAGGTTAAAGGGTACCTGTCAACCAGAAATTGTTACAGGAACAGGTTACATGAAAATGCGTCGTCTTAATAGACTGTGCTCAGGATCTGTCTCAATGAGAAGCTTTGGGATGTAATGAATGATGTTCATGATATCGAACCACTGTCAGCAAATTTGGTGGAATGGGATATCTGTAGAGCATTTCCAGAACGATGCTTATGCCTATCGACACAGTTCTGAAGGCTCGCAGTGATCCTACAGATTAATGGTTACGTACTGCTATTTAATAAACAAGCCGTTTCAATGTACAAAAGATTCCATTCTTTAAAAAATGTTAAAGATTAATTCGTATTTTAATAAATTAATATTTGATATTTAATACTTATGTATTTCTATTTACTATATTTATACTATTTTACATATAATTTTAGCTTCATCTGATAATAAAATGTAAACAATAAAAACTTATGCGATGTTTTTATCTAATTCGACCAAGAACAAGGCCATCTTTCTATATAACTGTTTCCTGCCATGTATTTTTCTGTTCAAAAATGATGGTTTTCGTTAATGATTATTGGGTGGACATTAACCGGTTGTTTTCTTTTAAGAGTTTCGATTTTGAAATCTTATAAACGACACGATGGATATTTTGAATGAGGAAAGAAAAGTGGACTTTAATTCTTAGCCTTCCTCCTCCTCCTGACCAACAGCTAAGAGCTAGTCAACCCCTTTCCTTGGAGGGAGCCCCCTCATAGGAATTTAGGCTCAAAATATTTTAATTTATTCCATTTGTTGTTTTGTGTTGATTTTATTATAATTTTAATATTGTATTCTTCAAGATGTTTCCATGAGATGAAATATCGGAAAGATTAAACCTGTTGTTTAATTATTTCTCTGTTCTCTATTCCGTTAAATTTAAGTATAACAATTTTTTCCGAGTTTCGGGGGGGGGGAATATTTACTTTCGTCAAGAACCGACTGAAAAAAAATAAAATAAAATAATTTTTTTGTGTAGTTTACACACACACACACACACAAATAATAATAATAATAATAATAATAATAATAATAATAATAATAATAATAATAAGGCCCAGAAAAGTTTCTCCAGTGAGCGACTAGAACTAGAATAGATGATTTTATTATGGAAGTTTTCTCAGAAGGCTACGTAGACAAATTTTATAAAAAATTATCACATGTCAAATTTAAAAGAAAAAAAAATTGCCAAAGACTTTGATTTATGCTATTATACTGCACGACAATCCGAAAAGGTACTCACTTAGTAAAAAAGAAGCGTACAATAAACAATTGCTTCACTGTGTTAATCACTGATTACTACACAAAAATCATTACGCCAGTCATATGTATAGTTTGTGGAACCTAGACTATGAGGGTAGACTGAAACAGTATGGCCGTCGAAATTTGAGAAATATGATGAGCAGATATGATATATGCAAATTAGTAAGGAGTGTATCTGTATAGATGCAGAGGAAATTTTGCAGCTTGTGGTCGGTGTGCTTGGAGAAGGGGGGGGGGATTATTGTGAGTGCGTCTTCAGTGAATGTTTTTGAGGAGAGATATGATAGGTAGAATGGAATTACACCTTCTGGGATATCCCTCGATGAGTCTCTGACAGTGTATAAATAATAATAATAATAATAATAATAATAACAAGAAAGGCCACTCCACTTTATACTACACTTATCTACCTCATGTGGCTACATAACATTCATATACTTCGCATTGTATTTTTGTCTCTTTTATAGTGTGTCTCCTCTGGTGAATTCATCTGTTTAAAACACACAAACAATCTGTTCACACAGATAATTTATTTTTCATATGTAAATAAGTCTAATTTAAAAAAAATGCAAATAACAAAAGCTAACCATCATTATGCATTATTCTAAAAAGCTAGTGTACAACAATTTTGGATATTTTGGAATATTTTGCATATTTGTTTTGACTACCATTCTAATAAACACATTTTAAAATAAGCTTTGAAAGCTTCACACATTATTTCTAATTTATTACTTACCAAGGGTAACTAAACGGATTTAATTTCTTTATCTAATCTCTAATTATTTGTAACAATAATAATAACTTACCAAAAAAATACTTAACCCGATTTAATAGCAAACAAGCAATTTAATATAAACCGATTTCATTTCGTTAATTAGGCGTTTTGATATAAACCTAATTTCTTTAACCAAACGACTTAAGGGAACAGACGTGCAGATGTCACCGCGTGTACTTGCTTGGCTATCGTTGCTCTGCCTAGGCAAAGCTTTGTAATTTTCGGAATGGAAAATAATGCCATTAATTAAACTTTAATTGCAAAGTAAACAGTCAAATTTACTTTAGCTAAAAATTCGTATTTTTTAATTAATTTTCATCCATTTTTTTATGAAATCATTCAAGGTCCGCAAAGTTTAAGTTTGATTTTTAAAGTAGTCTTTCAATTAGTGCGATCTGGTTATAATGTAATTAAAAGTGCTACAAAATATACGTAGAGAGAGTCTTAGCCAAGCATGTTTTTCCTTCTCCAACTTGCATGACCACTAGAATGTTTTTATACCGTTAAGTTTTACTCGTTCTAACTGGTATTTTTTCCTTGTTTACTCCTACGTACATCTTGCATTGGTTAGAAGCTTCAAGTTCTTTAAGAAAAACAAAAGTAATTTCCTCTTCTTTTGAGTTCATTATTTTGCACGCTTACAAAAAAGCTGTTGCTCAATATGCTATACGAGTTTAACGCAATGCGACTGAGAGAGAGCATAATGAAATGAAAAGATTACGTAATGTATTTCAATATGCATCGTATTAATTATCAAAACTAATCGCTAGATAAATAGAATATCTAGTGGAATTCATATTTTAAAAAGAATAAAAAATAAATCTATATAGTTATGCAGAGCTGTTGAGAAGGATTGTTCCAATGTGGACTAATAAGAAAGAACGTTACTAGTTATCAATTGTATAATAATAATAATAATAATAATAATAATAATAATAATAATAATAATAATAATAATAATAATAATAATAATATGAACTGATTCACTTACTATATTGAAAATATTTTCACAGAAAAATTTTTAGCAGCAATCGATGTCCCTGAATTTGACAGTTCCATACCAGATTTCACGTTCTGGCAAAAGATAACTATTTTTACTACTTCTCTGAATTAATAAAAAGAAGAAAAGAAAGAAAAAAAGAAACGATTTTTTTAAAATCATTGGTTCATTTAATTTCAAATAAACATACGCAACGTAACAGTTTCTCTGTTTTGTTGACCTTTGTGTTTTTCACAGTTTTTACCTGGATGGAATATGAGTTAAAATTAACATTCACTACATTATCATGCGTGTAAAGTAGCATTATCCACACCTGACACCTAAAATGTTAGAATAATATAAAAAATAGAATTTTTATATTATTCTAACACACGAAAAATAGTTGAATAATCTGTGTTACAATAGAAACCCTAAGGAAACAGAGATGCAGGAGAAGTTTCTTGAAAATCTTCTTGAACATTCCAAGACAAATTTAACGAAACTTGAAAGGGGAGGATAGAAGCATTAAATATAGACAGCCAAAATGACTATGTATTTCATAACTGTATACTTTAATAATAATAATAATAATAATAATAATAATAATAATAATAATAATAATAATAATAATAATAATAATCCTGTATAGCTTACTGGAAGCGGCGTTTACATACCCAGCGCTAGGCCACACGAAGAAAGACAAGTTAAATTCTAGTCGCCGACTAGAGGAACTTTTTCAAAGGCTTTCCGTAACCGGTTCCCGAGTCAGTCGATCTCTAACATTGGCAATGGGTCTTTTCTCCCGGAAACTCGGATTTTTTGTCTCGTAAACTCAAGAAAATCGAACCGTAGAACTCATACTATTTCAGACAACAACATATTGTATTAGGGTTATAGACGACGCGGGTGTTACATGTGTTTGCTGTTCTGTTCACCGTATGCCGTTTAAAAATTATTGATAGTCTAGGGCCAGCTATCGCCGATTGGTTACTGATGGAGATTGAACTGCCCTTCAGTCTCCGAAAGCTAGATATGGCTAAAATGGCCTCATCTATTTCATATAAGGGAACAAAAGCGCTAGTGGATAATCCGCAATACTCTTTGCCCTTTAATGCTCACGACCTACCCAGATTGGCTTCCCAACCATAATTTCAAGATAAGACGGTTAGTCCTATGCCTAAATACACTATCTACCAATAATTGTCTGGACACTTTAGCAATTGACAATTGATACCAGCAGGCGAATCCTAATATCGGAATGTCCACATTTGGTTTTGATCACCTCCTGCACCATTTGAAAGATGATTTCCACCAATTCGTCACACAGGTGTTCGATGGCGTCAGGACTCTGCACAAGTCAGGGCAGTCGTTCAACACCCATTTCTCCATACTATTCCATAACAGTTGCAGCTTTGTGGAATGGAGCATTGTCGTCTTGATGGTAACACGGGCCCGTTCCGTAAAAACTCCACAGTGTAGGCAGCACCTGATTATCCAGAGTATTAAGGTATTGAGCTGCCTTCATGGAGCCATGGACAACGACCAATGTTCGCACTCCAAACCAGCTGAATGCACCCCACCATTATTCCACCACCAAACTTTACTGTGGGTACAACACACTATGGTAACAATCGTTCCCCAGGCTGCCTCCACACCCACACTCTACCATCAGACTTGATGGCAGGGTGTGGATGTGGCGGTGAACCTTGATTCATCGCTTCAGAGTATCGTTTTCCACTGGTCAATTATTTAGTTCACATGCTTTTTGCACCAGGCTAGATGAGCCACCTTGTTCGTTGTTGTGATGTTCAGCTTATATGCTGTTGTTTTTCTGTGGAAACACAGTAAATGGATTTCTTTTCGTACAGCATTAGTGTCCACCATGGTCTGGCGCTTTGGAACTCATCGCGGATGGTCTGTGTTGATTGTAGCCGATTGTTGCGTGCCACCCGTTTTAAAAACCTCTTGTTCCTGTCAGTCATTTTCTTGGGTGTTTTCCAGCACTATTGATGCCAGAACGTCTCTATTTGTATCACTGATTTGAATGCTCCAGTTGAGCGGCAATGGCATGTATGGACATGCCACCAATATGATAGCCCACGATGACACCGCTCTCAAAGTCACTGAGTTCACGTTTTGCCATTCCACCTGTCTTTAACTGCTATGATAAAATACTGCTTCCAACTATCTGTACACCGGTTTTTGTTATTTACAAACGTTGAATGTTCCATAACTTCAAATAACAGTTGTGTCCGGACAATTATTGGTAGATATTGTATATATTTTGTGTGTAAATAGTGTATATTCTCCTGACAGGTTGGCTACGTATTCATAGTTGATTTGGCCAATATGCCAAATATCCAATAGCCTGCCGGTTTGTTGGAGAAAGTTCCTTACACCTTTCTTTGAGATAATCACTTTCACTGAAAAGCACTGATGAAGAATCTTCGCTTCCTAGATGGGATATGTCCTAGAAAATATACTTTATCGTCTCTAGTGGAGCTACGGAAGCTAAACTATACTTTCTGCAAAAATAAATTACCTGGTTTTTAAAACTTCCATTCTTCTTTATCTATCTATTTATTTTAAAAATTTAGTATTCTCTTTAACTATTTCATAAATTGTCAGACATGACAAATACAAACGATAGTTACTTTACAGCCAAGAAGGGGCAGAAACACTCTTTTTCTTCATGCGATGATACGAAAGAGTTATGAAAGACTTCAAGATGTAGACGAGTAGATCAGAAACACAGGCTAAGAAACAAATGATAAATTCAATAATAATTAGAAGAAAAATAACTGAAGTGCTCTCTCTGTTCGCAAAATTATTAAATTGAATCAAATAAGTAAACAGTGGGTAAGAGACTGTTTCGGAAGTGTTTTTTTTTGTAAATAAAATCATGTTAAAATCAGCAACTTTTCCATTTCCTAGGTATAGCAATATGATTTCTTCTGACCTCAACCAACAAATTTCTCCTGACTGACATCAACTAATTCCTAGTAATACATCAATTCCTAGTGAAGTGTTCGTGTCCCTGAAAATTCACAAAAATAATAGTTTTAGGAAATTCATTGTACCGTTATTTTTAGTTTTATTTAATTTTATTTTTCAACCATCCAAAACTATGTCTAGTGACTATGTCATTGGATGTATTCATTTAAAATGAATATATGCAATTACGTCCCAATAACGTTAATGTAGGGGGGGGAAATATAAAATTATAAGTTTTCTCGTGCAAACAAAGTGATTGTTCGTACCCAAAAGCGGGAGCGTTCGAATGAAAAGGGCGTATGGTAAGAGTAACTTTCCATTCGGGGAGATGGCGTCCTTCTAACTGAAGCAATCCAAAAAAAATATCGCTCATATTACTCATTGTAACAGCGATTATTAGGAAGGTTTTGATAAGCCACTGAAAATATGGAAACAGTATTCTGAAGTAAAACTGAATTTGAGACAAAGCAAGGAAAATATGTAAGGAAAAAGTAAGGAAAGAAGTAATATCTACAACAGGGGAAACTTATAGATATGATCGTTTATGCCAGGAATGCTGGAGGTACATATCAATCCGAGAAGAGGAGAGAAAGGGGTCCTTGTCAGAAGATATGGGTATTATCAATACAGCGAGACCATTATTTTAAAAAACTAGACATGATCAGATGCGTATTAGATAAGTTGATACTGACGTCTTTCCCTCGTTGGATAATGATATGGTTAAGGTGCTGGGTGCTAACAATCTTGAAGTTTAGACTAGCTGAAAGTTTACGAAATGATGAAAATCCTGACAGAGATTGGTTAAAAGTGCGCGCTGAAGTAAGTCCATGAAGCCATTATATTGTGTGTGTGTGTGTGTGTGTGTGTGTGTGTGTGTGTGTGTGTGTGTGTGTGTGTGTGTGTGTGTGTGTGTGTGTGCGTGCGTGTTCTTCAGAAGGTTTGTCTTGTGGTTATGGTTACTAGAAGTAAAATCTTTTCGTGGAGGAAATTCGTGTTTTTTTTCTTTCTTCCTACCGATTTTATCTGAGCTGCTCAACAAATGTGAATAAAATGGCGATAACATTTGAGATTAGCCAAAGAGGGTCATTGTTGTATAAAGCACATGACGACGTCCATCTGTCAATTTAAAATATACTGACCTTAGAAACACATGTTTTCAGGTTAATGATTAATTTTGACATTTATTTCAAATTTAAAGTCAAACTAAATACCATACCTTTAGAGAGAGAGAGAGAGAGAGAGAGAGAGAGAGAGAGAGAGAGAGAGAGAGAGAGAGAGAGAGAGAGAGAGAGAGAGAGAGAGAGAGATGTCAGTAGAAACATTTAACAAGAGATTGGATATTGACCATAAAATGGGATATCTTGATGTCATTTTTTTAATCCCTTCGTTTGCAAAAGGGGCCAATTTTTGATTCAGCACCAAATATATACAGAAATGATCGGAAATAATAATAAAAACTGTGTTTCCTAATGAAATTCTTGTAATTATTATGATGTCATTCGTCGTACAGCAATTGAATACACTGACGTTTTAAGCACTCGCACTGTAGATGGGTTATTTCTTTAAACCTAGACATGACTTGATAATTTTTAGTATAGATTAAAAATAAATAAATAAATAAATTTATACAAAAATACCTGAGGACGGAAGAAAATTTTATACCCACAGACTTGGAGTATAAAATGAATCTGATAGGCTTAAGCATTTCGAAAAACGCTGCTTCTAAAAAACTGTAGGAGTGCAACAGACATAAATCAGTTTGTCAGAGATACATTTCAATACAGTGACTCAGGAATATCTTCTGGCTTCCGACATTAATACTGTAGATGGCCGTATGCCACTGCAACAAGAAAAGCTTAATGTTGTTGGGGACCTTCTTCTAAGAGCAAGTGACTGAAGGAAGGAAGAGAGAGAGAGAGAGAGAGAGAGAGATCTGAAGCATCGATGTTCGTCGTAAACGAAACAGTACCTCTAGCCTCCACCCACAAGCTAAAAGAATTGTGGATTCAATATCAATCATGCGATATGTGGGCGTATGCAGCATGTAAATGACGCAATGACTTTTACATGCATTATAATTGTTAATTAGACACACTATCTGACTGTTATTAAGTATTAGACGAGAATAGTTTTCTTGATTTGATCATTCCACTGTTGCATGTTTATTGGTAATTAAACACCAATGCCATCCTAGGTGGTCGAGTGAACAATATCTCTGGTTTTCTACCAACAGGTTGTGGGTCTGAATCGCACGGGTATTTGTAAATTTGTTTAGGTGGTGTAATAGTTCATTTTTATAACCTTGAGTAACGCAACCACTTTTTTATTAGCCACGTGATGTTAGTACTCTATTATTAGCCACTTTATGTCAGTACGCCACTCTGATATGGTTTAAAAATTATCATATTTAGCCTATGGGCCCAACTAATACTAATGTGTTATACTTTTAATATTTCGTATATTTGATTAAAAATTGTCTAAAAAATCTTATTTGTAGCTTAAACAGCAAATAAATTTTCACTGTTGCTGAAATGAATTTAATATATCTGAACGAAGTCTAATATTATGACCGTCACATTTTAAAGTCCTTTAGAAAACCGATTCTAAAGGACTTTTACTATAATATTTTACTATAACCATTTTACTTACTGTTTTACTATAATAAGCGTGCTTATTAATTCATAAGTTCAATATACATGAACTTCTATTTCTGATTTTAAAAAGATTTCTGATTTACTAACATCCAATGACATTTATTCTGTTTATTATTTCAATGCTATTAAGCATCAATTGCAAACTTTTCTAAAAATGTAGGTAGGATACTGGAAATCAGGTGGAAAAGATGTCCATGTGGAACTAATGATTAATATAATATTAAGATCTTTATGCGAACTCAATACGTGAAAATTACATCAAAACTGCTTCAGTATTGATGTCAATACTGAACAGATAACCAGTGGGTAAAGAAATTTCAATACTAATCTTGTTTTAAAATGCTTGCATGATTTAACAAAACACAGTATTTTATTCTCTTTTATCGAAAGCGATCTGATTGAAAGGTGAGCTCTATGCTATAACTGGATGCAAGAAGTGAAGAATTGTATTTTTTTACGGCTTAAGAATGCGTTGCATTCTCAAAAGTTGATGAGGTAATTGTCCAAAATTGATTTCACGTCTTTACTTTTCCCAATTAGGAATGTAGGCATTCTACAAGTTGCTAATTCCCTGCGTACCCAGGAAAAAAAAAAAAAACGAAGGGCGGTAACGTTTTCTCAGAATCAAAAAAATCTGTTAACCCTAACGAAACTCTGCTAATTATATTAAGAAATTCTGCTATATTTTTTTGTCTGATTGTTTCCTGTATTTAATATATTTTAATATTATTTTTAATTAACTCATCAATTGTTATTTTTAAGTTCCGATGCGGACGCCCTCTAGTGTAGGCTTAGCGCCCGTTGCGCAGTTTGTAGACAGGATAATCGCCATTGATAAGCAACTTTTAGTAGTACACTATTGTATTTTTGAATAACATTTTACATTCCTATACTTGAAATTAAGAATGTATATTTAGTTACGACTGCTACAAATTTGCGTGCTTTTATAGGTTTTTAATTATGGTCGCATATTCACAGCATAAATCTGCCAGTAATTTGCATAAGATAGGTGTATATTTCTTATTTGTAGAAATATATATTTCTTATTTGTAGAAATATATATTTTTTTTAATGTTGCTGGAAACTGTCTTATAATATTACGTTTACTTACCTTCATTATAAACCAAAATCAAAACTGAAAGAATGAAAATTTCATTTTGTTTTTATTCCTCTTTTTTATAGTTTCGTACATTTAAAAAATTATTGTCTGTGTAACGGTATTTTAAAAATAAACAATTATTATTTTTTATATTTTGAATCTGACTTGTTGTACATAGATCATTAAGTGCGTTATTTTTTTTTCTTCTCATTTCTCCTCTTTCTCTTATCAACGATACAGTTACTGTATACCAGAATTGCATTAGCTGAAGCAACGACGCAGTATCAGTTTGGAATTCATGTATTACGTATTAATCATCGTTTGATAAAACCAACACCCAAAGCATGTGTAAACACGAAAAGCGAGCACTGATTTCAATAGAACGGCAGCAGGTAAGTTTTAAATTAAATAGTTTTAAACAAACAAACAAATAATTTTATCATGTTTGATAACATTTAATAATTTTAGAACATTAGGAGAGAAAATAATGTATACAAGAATTTTAAATAAAATGGTAACAGCCAATATTATTTTGATGATTTATTCAACTTAGAATGAGACTTCGTAAACTACTGCGTATTTACTTTTTTGTTAATGAAGTGCTTTTTATTATATTAATCTTACAAAATAAATAAAATGAAACAAATGACTACTCTTCAGATATTTATAGATTATTTAAGTTATCTTGTTGTATGTGAAAATGTTATTAAACTTTGAGTTCATTTGTGCTATATATTTCCTTTTTTTTTTTTAAGTTTAATTTTATTAGAAAATTAGAGGAATGACTAAAGATTGGTGGGTGTTCCAGTATTCATAGAAATTTCATGCGTATATTTAAATAACCTGTATTAACTTCTATAAAGTGCATTAGTCATTCTCATAAGAGAATTGAAGTATTTCTCTCTCTCTCTCTCTCTTCCGGAAGCTTGGATTTTTCTCACGCCAAACCAGCCAGAAGAAACTCAGTTGCTAACAACAGACAAAAATATATTTATATATTTACGAGATAAATTAGTGCACTGTGGAATGGCCCTCTCAATGAGTCCTTAAACCCTATGAAGCTGCCATATAGCAGTAGTAGTAGGAGTAGGAGTAATAATAATGACCAAAACTGCTATCGGCGTTTTCGTTTATAGCTATTTATTATTGTTATTATTTTTTAATTCTTCTAGTGATGAACTATAAATTCCACACTTTCTGACGTACATTCTTGTATTATATTCAGACTCAATCGTAGAACATTTTTATAGTTAAGAATCAGTGACTTAAATGCAGTATGTTTTAGCATAAATTTCATGAAAAGAGAATGCTTATTTTGATTTTTGATCTCCCCGAGATATTACCAACGCAATTTACATTAACGTTTTGCCAAAAAAAAAAAAAAAAAAAAAAAACTCAAATCGCAAAGAGAATTTATGTATGGATATTATGGGCAAGAAATATCTAAATGGAGTTTTTTTTTTTTTTTTTTTTTTCATAAATGAACCATAGAATCGAAAGAACTGCTATGCTAATTGATGATACTGGTAGTGTTCGTATTTGCAAGATTTTGTTTCTATTTTTTTTCCAACTCCACATATGAGAGGCTTCAGAACCTGTACCAAATCAGCCATGTGTGGTTAGCAGTTAAGTAAGAAGAAATCTGTTAATATTTTTTTGAACAGCTGGAGGTTGTAGTCCCTTAGTCCGTGGGATAACACGAAGCATTTATTCTCCGAGGACTACCGGCAGGTTGCTCCAAAGAATTGAGCTACGTAGATGGGGGAGAAGAAAAAAAAAACCGCAGTGGAAAAAGCAAGTTCCATGGGTTAGCAATCGAACTGGAAATGGACATGGTAGATGTTACTTGGTCTTTGTAGAAAGGGAAGAATAATGGATATGAATTCAGCAGAACAGCACCTATAAAAAAAGACAAAATTTCACAGCAGATCATTTGTAATACAGTCGCAGTTCAGCTCTAACTGAAACACCTCTTTATTGGCATTTTATTAATTTTTATGAAATGATTTTGTCGTTAGGTCATTCCTTCCAAATGCCTAGTTTTCCAAGTGGATAGCTGGGCATAGATATTTTTAAGTGCTAGATGAATTAAATCGCATGGTGTGAGATCACCACGATGCTTATTGGAACATTGAAGTAACTTGAAAAACTTCCCTGTTTGGTTTCGAGAACAGGATTTCTGGATTATATAATCGTAAGCCCACCTATGGTGCTAAAGTACGATAGATTTAAACAGCGTTTTTTTTTTTTTTTTTTTTTTTTGTCATATAGTAGGCGCTGGTACGTATTTTTTTGCTGGCAGGAAACTTTAAAAATCAAAAACGATACCACATTCATGTCACGCTTCACTATTAATTAAGGTGCTGATACGTCGTACCATTGCGTACCATCCCTCCAGAAAACACTGGAGATTTCAAATTTTTTATGACTGAATTCATATATACGAGCGTGTGTGTGTGTGTGCGTGCGTGCGTGCGTGCGTGCGTGTGTGTGTGTGTGTTTGTGTGTGTGTGTGTGTGTGTGTGTGTGTTATTCGCTGGAGTATTGCAGGAAACTTCTGATATGTTTGGTGAATGTTTGAAAGTGCAATTTGATGATAAATGATCCCCTGCATACACGAGTTGGTATACAAGAGTGAGAATACGAGAGGAGTGCCATTGATTGACCAATAAATTTTAAAGCAATTTTGCTTCCAACAAGTGGCCAATAGATGAAGCTCGCTCATAAGCCGTCCTCCTATTCGCTTATACTAACTTCCGTGAACAAGGTCTAAATGATGCTTAGCAAGAATGATGTCGGTCATCATCACAGCGGTTGCACACCGAGTCGTCCGTGTTGGCAGAGTAGAAAAACGAAGATTTTTAGTAAATTAACCTTCCAGTGTAGGTGGATCATTAATACATCCTACACCAGAGTACTTCCGTAATAGTTGGAAGACAGCTGTGTCCTTTCGTTAGAGAGACCTAGGTTTGAACCGCATCTAGGTTGGTTGTTAAGATTACGTTAAAGCTCTAAAGCGAGCATTATTTATGTCTGTAAGCTATGTGTGCTCTTAGTCCGGTTTGCAGTTTTAACGTAATCTTAACAACCAACCTAGATGCGGTTCAAACCTAGGTCTCTGTAACGAAAGGACACAGCTGTCTTCGGAAGAAACCGGTTTCCAGGAGAAATACCTGCCGCCTTACTATGAGAATATACCTCTCATACTGCGAGAGACCTTTCAATTGATGACTAGTAATAGAAAGTATTTTTGGTACTTGCAGTGCAATCCAAGGAACATTGTCAGCTAACAAACATCATGTACTCAACTCTATAAATAATCTTCTTTTTCTTCTTCTTCTCTCTTCCATCATCTATGTGGATGATGATCAGGCCGAATGAACTTTTTCCACTTCTGTCTGTCCCAGGAGAGTCCGAACAATTCTGTTCGGTTTGGTGTCGCTTGTTGTGATTTGGTTATAAATAATCATGATGATTTGGCTCAATGGATCAAAATATGGATCGGTGTGATTTGGCTATAAATAATCAACAATCCCAAATTCATATATTAATGTTCTAATCTATGGATTTGGGATTGTTGATTATTTATATGTTCGATTCTATATATATATATATATATACTGTTCCCAAATTCATACATTTAAACCAGTGGCGGCTTGTACATAAGCACTGAGACACTGCAGCACCCCCAAGAAAAAAACGAAACAATTAAATTTTGTTTGTGTTTATGAATAATAGCAATGCTTACAACATTATATAAATGCAATACAACATGTTAAAGGTTACAGCTTATGTTTCGACCTTGATTGAATAGAAATTGTTCGATTGGAATTGGAATTGTTTGATTAACGCTTTAGATTAAGAATAAGAAAAATAACTTAGTTTTTCCTAATCAGTAACCAATTTATTAATAAATAAATTTACATATTAAAAATTGCTTTATTAAAAATATTTCACCTCACTACGAACACACATCAATAATAAAAGTTTCGTACACAGAATAACGCGCGCAAACAAATACACTGCGATCTAATGCAGTGTCGGAATTATAATGTTCGGTCATTTTGCTAGACTCGCAGATATTTGTTTGCGCTTGTCACTGTGTGAATCTGATACTGCTCGTTGAATAGTGTCGCTACAGACAAATTGTATGCTTGCGCGCCTTATTTCTGTGAGATACGAAACTTTTCTTATTCGTGGTGAGGGTGAAATATTTTTGATAAATCTTAGTTTATGCTGTTAAAATAACATTTATTTATTTATTTATTATAAATAAAAAGCTGCATTATCACGAGTATCACTGTTGAAAATATGACAAGAATTATATTTTCTCAATTAACGAAACAAATGCACTTCGATCTAACTCAGTGTCGGAAAGTCGAAACCGACACTGCTCGTTGAGCAGTGTCGCTACAGATATATTGTATGCTTTCGCGTTTCTGTGTACGAAACTTTTATTATTGGTGTGTGTTCGTAGGAGGTGAAATATTTTTAATAAAGCAATTTTTTAATATGTAAATGTATTTATTAATAAATTGGTTACTGATTATGAAAAAATGAGTTATTTTTCTTATTTTGTATATGCAGCAACCCCCCCCCCCCACTTAAAATTTTCACCAGCCGCCACTGATTAAAACATTAATTATAATGTTCTAATGTATGAATATCTTGGATAGACTGAGGATTAGATAATCTGGAAAAACCTTACTCTAGAGACCAAGTACAGAACTTTTTTTTAGGTCATTTGAAGTCTCCAATAAATGCATTCACATGCCCATAATAAGATTCGAATACACAGCTTAGTTGTGACGTTGTCCACTCGGTTAACCAGGCATTATTACTAGTTAGTGCTAGCAAGAATAGTTAGTACTCATGGAACTTTAAGTTATCACTGAGGCTTCACTATTGATTCAGTAAGATCCATGCTATGAGATTATTGAATAATGATATGTTAACATTTGGTCAGGATGTCTCAAGATTGTTTAACATAAGAAGTTTGTGAGGAAAAAAAAAAGGTCGAAGCATAACTTCTGCCTTTTCTAAAATCAAAATTATTATACACTTATTTATTTAAATAGGCCCCAACCATCTACTTGTATTGCCTTTCGATGGTAACCTAAAAATCAAAACAATCCCATTAAGTGTCACCAGTCAAGTTTATATATCATCATTGGAGGTACTTATACCATAAACTGTTATCAGATAATCCTGTAGAGTAAACTATTATTTACTGTTTCTTCTTCCCCCCCCCCAAAAAAAAAACGTTCCTCAAAAAAGGATCTAGTTTTTAATATTTAAAAATTTATATATTTATTAGTATTTTTGTTTCGGAATGTATCAGTATGCTAATTTATTTCTTTGGTCAATTTGCTTTAATAACATCGAATTTTCCTACTACTGTTTGCTATTGTCTCTTTTCCCGTGATTTCCTGTCATGATTTGTTTTAAAATTTATCGCCTACCTTAACAGCAATCCAAATTATAATTTTTCTCGTTTCTTTCCCCTTTCCATCTTCTAGTGAAATGTCTACCGTTTGCGTTGCATCCAGAAATACTCGGAAGTGTGTCATTGTATGTGTCTGCGACAAAAAAGGTTGCTTATATAAAAAAAAATTCTTTCTAGTTTTTCCATCCCTCATGTAAAGCGTTTAATCATTTCCTCAAAAGAGCACATTAGGAAGTGGAAGGGGAGTGCTGTTTCAAGTTTCAAATATTTCTGAGCTATGGAGTTTGAAATGAATGAAAAAAAAAAAGTAAAGAAATTATTGCAAGTATTCATATAGAAGATAGTAATAGCACTTTTGTAGAAAACCCTTGAGATATATATACTGTAGTTATGATTTTGTTTTGTCTAATTATCACATTAAAATGGTTAAATTTGAAACAACCGTACAAATGTCAGTAAGTGATCCTGAAGAGAAAATATCTTTACATTCCATTGAGCTGAAAGAATTATTATTATTGTTATCGTCATTGTTTTTGACAATCGTTTTGCCAGTATAAATGGTCTAATTTTAGCTTAAGGTTACCGTAAAAAAATAAGTGATATTGAAAAAAAAAAAAAAAAGAGGGGACAGTTTTCATGAAGCATTTCTTAAATCTAGGAGGACTGATTTAACAATAAAAAATTACCAAAGTAGAGCGTACTCATGTAGTCAAATAGCGACCTTTGCACTACTCCGATAGATAGGAGGATCATGATATCGCGAAATTTGCACAAAGTTATATTAACTTCAGAAACAGTATGGTTTTCTTTGGACTGTTTTGTTTTTATTTGGCGCTGATATAACCGTATTGTGTGATAAATAAATGGTACCCGACGCATTCAAATCTGTATTAAGGCCACTCAAATATTTCGGTGTTTCTATCGTTCCCACCTAAAAAGGTTTTTGCTAATTGTCAATATTAAAAGACGCTTTCTAATATAACCAGTTTTGTAATCTATTTTTGTATATACGAGTACTATCGAATCCGTTGGCATTTCTCTGGAAACTTTCGAATCTAGATTATGTATAAAAATGTTGCGCAGCAGATAGTGCATAGTTTTGCATCCACGCGAAGAAAGTATGTTTTCGATCGTTCGAATTCATATCGTTTTCCGGAATTTAAAAATTGTTGAACAATGTTTCACATTCTTTTATCTGCGTCCTGAATTGCATATCTCAGTTTCAACTGGTGTCTAAAATAAATAAACTACAACGAGACATGCGTATCATACCATGTCTGATTTTTGTGGATTTAGTATATTCCAATTTTTTCTCAATCTAGTATATTTTTTCTTATGACTAACCATATTTTTCTACATAACAATTATATTCGTATATTCTATAGAGAAAAAAAAAAGCGAAACACGCGACATTTTATCTATTGTATAATAAAATAGTTTCCGTGAGACTAAAACAATGCATCCATATTTCCATGGCAATAGTAGGTAGTTCTGCTCGCGTCTTGGGATGCTAGTAAAGTAGTTATGTTTTACCGTCTTCCGAAAGATATCGTCAACATGTTCGATATATTTAGATATAACTCTCGCATGCAAATCTATTTAAAAGTGAATGTCGTAATCAGGGAATTGAATGTTATTGGTACATCACTGTCATATCATATTTCCGACCTACTCTTAAATAGGACAGGAAATGTTTATTTGTCTTCAGGCATGTAAAGTCCTATATAAATCACAGCAACTAATTAAAAGATTTAAGTATATTTTAATATAGTTATAATTGTGAAATTGTAATCTATCGATATGTTACATTTATTAACATCAATTTTTATTATAATTTTTGCTAAATGTTAATTATAATTTTAATTCGAATTTTAGTAATAATATCAACCCGTTTCTTCTTCTTTATTTTTTTTATAATTAAATTATATCTTATAATAATTAAATTATGATAAAACATTTCCATTATAAACTAAATGTTGACCTGTATTCATTAAAGAGCGTAACCTATTTATTACTTTAAGTTGACACACAACATAGTAGAGTTAATTTCACAGTTAAAAATCAACGGAAATGAAAACACAGCTTGCCTGTCTTCATATAGAGGTGTGGAACATATTCTTTTAAGCTATATTTCGTTGCTGGAATGTGTTTCTTCAATATTCGAGTCCAAGTAAAGTTAAATGTGGTACCGGTAGTCGATTTTGTATCTTAACTTCATATTCAATAATCAGACAGAAAATTATCTTATTGTATCGCAAAAGGCAAAGATAAGATGGAGTTTATATGAAATCTGCTCGACATAAGTATCAGTTTTGCCAAACTTCTCATGTTATCTATAGGTGTCAGTCATAGGCATAATTCCCTATCCTTATCCTGATACCTAACAAGAATTGAAATTAATGGAGACTATAATTAGATTACAGAGAATTATTTCACTTTTTTTTAGCAGTTGGCCAGGTATTGGTAAGTTGGTAAAGGCATTAGACAACAGAAATAGAAGAGAATACAAAAAAAAAGTGTCATGGAGCAAGATTTTAAGAATAGCCATTGAAATACCGTCAAAACCAAAGAATTATCCAAGTTGAAATTAAGATGCATTTGCTATGAAAAGAGATTTGTGAAGATTGTTAGTGCAGAAATAAAATGAAGACCTGCTAATACATAAAAGTTTCATTTAATTATTTAAGGTTAACTGCTTTCAGAGATTTGAAGTAGACTTATCTGAACGCTAACAAAATGAAATTAGAATGGACAGAAGTTGCAATGATATTTGCAACTACTTCCTCATGCTCCTAAATAGACATGAGTTACTTCTGGGATTTTCAGAATGAGTTTTGGCTTTGCTTTAATGATGTTATACTATGATAACGAAGAAACATGGTGATTTTAATGGGGGAACTTATGGTACATTTGCAACATTGCTTTTAGTCTATTCTTGAGAGATACTTTTGACGTTAAATTAAGAATTAGAAACACGTTAACACAAGAATAATTTAATGTTTGCAAATATTTCAGTCTGAAGCTAACAGACTATCCTCAGTGGTTTGATAGGAACAGTTTTTACAAGGTGGAATACAAGCAATTGATCATTCAAAAGTAGAACGAGCCTCGTATTAAGTTTACCATGGAGATTGAAAAAGACAACAAGTTATCCTTTTTTAGACATCCTCTTCATCCGCTCACTTTCAGGTATTCTGACAGCAACAGTTTACAGAAAACCCATTTTTACTGGACGTTACATTCAAACAATCTGCTCATCATCCTTATCAAAAAACAGGAATCATAAAATGTATAATTCGACGAGCTAGAACTAATTGCTCAACTCCCCACGAATTACAGAAAGAACTTTCAACTATTAAACATCACATGAAATTATTATTATTATTATTATTATTACCCAAGACCTCATGGAGTCAAAGACTCATCTGGGATGAATTAAATGGCTTCTCCGAAAAAACTACACAACATCTGTTCGATTCCTACAATCCAATCCAGAACAACAAAGAATCAATACATCGAGTTCCAATTCCATATATTTCCCGGATTTCAGAAGCAATTTCAAGAATTCTGAAGAAATACGATTTAACAGCCACTTATATCCCTATTAACAAAATATCCACCTATCCTCCCCCCTCTTCTAAAGATAAACGCTCAACTATGGCTCTGCCTGGTGAATATCAAGTTCCTTGTAACTGCAATCTGTCGTACTTTGGACAAACCGGACGCTCTATAGAAAAAAGAATACAAGAACATCAATCTTACATTCTTCACAACAAATCCGATAAGTCTGGATTGCCGCAGCACGGGATAGAAACAAGCCACAACATTCTCTGGTCCAAGACTCGCCTTCTACACAGATGTCGCTATAAATTCGAACGCCTATTTAAAGAGAGTGCTGAGGCCTAACTTCAACGCGCTAACTTGAATCGAAATGATTGTATTTCCTTGTCAAAAAATATGGGAAAGTTTAATCCGGATAACTTACTAATTTTTTTTTAATTGAGACCTTTAATTCTTATATTAGTCTAATGTTATCTTTAATTGAATTTATAAATTAAGATTGTTATATGAAATTGTGAATTAATACCTATAATTTATTCATCACTCTGATGAAATTTACCTCTCTTTAATGCTTAGCAATGTAACATCACGCGGCTCGTTCTACTTTTGAATGATCAATTGTTTGTATTCCATCTTGTAAAAACTGTTCCTATCAAGCCACTGAGGATAGTCTGTTAGTTTCAGACTGAAATATTTGGCAAACATTAAAATATTCTTGTGTTAACGTGTTTATAATTCTTAATTTTACATTGCTTCTATGTTAAGAAGGGATGATATCTTGCAAGGAATCACTTTTAAATGGCTGAGATACTTCGTAGGCATTCGTTTCGATCCTTTAAGATCTCGTCAGCCAACAAACAGGATTCTTGATGATAATATGCGGTAACCCAGTAATTCAGGACATCGTTGCATGCTAAATTCTATAAATCAACAGAGGGAGGCGTGTCCTTCAAGCAGTATAGTAAAACACTTAGAATGAGGATTTGCATTATCTCTTAGTATGAACGTATTTCACGAACTTAGTATCATGTCCGAACTTGGGTTTGCTTTAGCCTGCTTTTTCGTTTTTTTTTTAAAATACTAGCTATGGCTTAAAAATACGGCCATGTTCACCGCAATGAGCGAATCACTCGCAGCTCATTTTAACACAAGCCCGTTTTCCCCATTCAAATAGTTTAAATACATTTATTGGGTGTGTGTGTGGGGGGGGGGGGAATGAGGTTTAGGTGAAGGAAAAATTGAGAGTGGAATGAGGTATAAAAACGTCCATTCTCGTTAGAAATTATTAGTAATATGATTTTTATTAGGAGCAGGATAATTTCGATATCACAGTTATGAAAATAGAAATTAAAATAATTACATTATTCCATTAGGAGAGTATATGAAAAAGGATTAGTTTTCCCTTCTTCCATTTTGATTTAAGCTTTAAAAAAAAAAAAAAGAAAAAGAAAAGAAAAGCTATCTAAGACTGCAATGAAGACCTACAGTGAAAAGCAGAAAATTCATCTACATTTTATGAGCGATAGATATGCTTAAACCTACGTGAATGTAAATAGAAATATTTAATACTGCAACCAAAACCCTAAAACAGATGTAGAAAAATACATGAAATAAAAGGGATGGGAGCAGAGAAGTAGAACATTAACTCAGACGAAGCTGCAAGAAGTGAAAAAAATAAATAAATAAAGGCTAACTATTTTTTAACTTCAAAGTTGTGAAATTACAGTACCAAATCAGAATATTGAAAGAAAGAAAGAATATTAAAAAAATATGGAAAATATTAAATGCAAAAGTGTATGTGATTTTTTTCTTTTAAAATAAATATTGAAACTCAAAAATAACACCAGTAATGAAAATTTCTACAAAGATTTGAAAAAGTGACGGAGGAGAAGCGCTCAATTTAACAGACGGAAAATGGAAAATTCCCAAGTGCACATCATGTAAACTATGAATATATCAAACGTTCGCCCATGAATTATGCAAAGCAATACACATTTTTTTTTCTCTAGAATAATGAAATAAATATAAATCAAATACGACGATAGAAATGATCTGAGACGAACGATCAAATAACTGTAGGTACGTTTCTCATTAGCGTTGTTTTGATGACGTCATTCATTATAACAGCAGTTGAACGTAGAGCTGTTTTCAGCTAACTATCATAAACAGTTTTTTGTCGTTCGTAAAAACGTATAATCTGGTATCCTTTGGAATTATGCTGACAGATTTTTTCCTTAACAACCGTTCGCTTGTAACCAGAACCTAAATTACTTCTGTCAGATCAAAGTCATGTGGATTCACGTCTGAAGAATAGAATGGATGTTCTAGAACTTCTCTCTGTTAAATTGTATCCAAAAAAGATCTTTCACTGGTCTTGGCATATGGCAGCGGAAATATCATGAAGCACTAGTGAAGTACCAATAATGAAATACAGGAGATCTCCAGAAATGATCCATAGTATTCGGAGCATTTCAGGAGAACAGCCTTCTGGAGAAGCATTGCGGAATATAACGCCATCGATATCGCAAGCCACAGTCATTATCATCATCACTTGAATGTTGCTGAGCTTCTTCGGACATTACGAAGCGCATGGATGGCACCATTACGTTGATTTTTGTTTCATCAAGTGCTGTAATACAGTGTATAGATGCTTGCCCTTTGTTGTGGTAGTATTCAAGATTAGGATTTGCAACGCCGTACCTGTGCCACTTTTGCTCATCACCGACGATACTTTAAATGGTGTAACTGAGAATTGGTTGATCCGACATCCAGAATCAACTGGTGCGTTGTCCACTGCCTGTCCACATCTAGTAGTGATTTTACTTGAGCTGCACTTGCTTGTTGGAGATGGTGGATCATCTAGGACAAGCATCTCGTTATCTCACGAATGGATTCTCCTCATCTGTAGCGTCTGGATACTAGCGAAAATCTTTCGCAACATATTTTCGACAACGTATTATTGTTAATTTTGATCCAGAGACGCGCGATTCCAATTCCATGATCATATCTTAAGATGCTGCGTTCCGAGATATTGATTATTTGGCTTAACCACGCGTTCCACTGCCTTAAATGCGACTGCATACATCCGGCACATGGCCATTCAGCCGCACAGTGTGAACATGAACTTTTCAGGTTTTTTCCCCTTCATTTCTTGTATAATCAACCCAAAATCAAAGAATTGCTGTGCATTATATAAAACTGCTTAAAAAATTAATTTCAAAGGCAAGAAAAGCTTTTCGTAATGACTTTCACTCGTAAGGACGTATAAAAAATAATAATAATAAAAAAAACATATACGTCCTCCTGTTTCTTTTTTTCTTTTCTTTTATTTACTATTATCCAGAAACAGTGTTCCTATATATATTAACAGAATATGTAATTAAAATACCGTAAGATTAAACAGCCTTTTTTTCATAGCTGCTAATCTTCTAGTAGGAATTCAACCGAGAGAAATTTCAACAGCATTGGTTGAGATGGATACGTTCTTGATATTCTGCTATCATATTCAAAGACTTACGAACTGAAGTGAACATTACCGCATGTCCTGGGAGCACGGTATCCATACAGCCAACGTCTTGCAAAGAATTCCGTTGAACTCTATCTATCCAGTGTCTGCTTAATTAGCTTTATTTGGGAATGTACACATTAAGCTAATTTAAGTTAGTAAGTTAATAAATTTTCGAAATTAACTGCATGGCATTCCCGTTGAACAGCCGAAATTGAAGGCAGATTAAAGGAGCCTCCCTGTTGCTAATGTGAATAGTGAGTGGATTTTCTGTTTTAGACAGCCATTTATACATCGTTTTGTGAACTTTGCAGTTAGTTTATGGATAATAATATGGATAGCTGTTTATGGCTAATAATAAATTAAAAGCTTTGGAATATGATGAAGATGAACAGTTTAAAACTAGCCGGTAATAATTAAAGTACTAAAGAGAGAACATAATTAAAGGCTGGAGGAAAAACTTGCAGAAATAGAAGATTTTTGTTTTCAGTTCAGGAGACGACACTTTCACAGAAGTTAATGACTAGAAAATGTAATTTTCAGAATCCTGAAATTATTGTTTCTCCAAACAATGAATTCATCTCTGGATTAACCGATATTTTGTAGAATAAGCGCACAGCAGAAATGCAAATTTCTTCAATAGAAAGAGATCATTTCGCTCAGTATAATATACAAATATATCATTAAGAGTTCAATACGGAAAATATTTTTACATATCTCCTAAGCTACAACGAGCAATAAACACGGAAACAAAGGAATACAGAAAACTAGTGGAGTTGTGGATGCTTATGATGAGCTCCAAGTATAGATGAGCAGACCGATTAATGAAAAAAAAAAATTTTTTTTTTTTTTTGATAATGGGAGTTCTGTACTGATGATCGGAATCGGAGTTCACGATACCAGCATATTCATCCACATTAATGAATATCGGTAATGAGAGATCCATCAAGTAATAGTGATTTATTATTATTACATGTAGTAGTAGTAGTAAAAAAATTTCGAGATTTAAGGGGGAAAAATAAACAAATATTTAATATTAATTTTCTGAATAAGGAGAGTGATACAGCCATTAAAGTAGCCAAAATAGCAATTAGGATAGTTTTGAAGAAATAAATTTCCCGCGGTTAGACTAGT
Source organism: Typopeltis vanoorti (assembly GCF_054136105.1). Taxonomy (NCBI): domain Eukaryota; kingdom Metazoa; phylum Arthropoda; class Arachnida; order Uropygi; family Thelyphonidae; genus Typopeltis; species Typopeltis vanoorti. The sequence continues at coordinate 63,948,831 of NC_143559.1, forward strand.
GGCTTTGCGTTTCAAAACCATATGCCTGGGAAATGAGTCTCCTAGGTTCGATTCCCGTCGACGATGAGTAGCTTAAGGATCTTCCTCAGCCGTAGCCAAGAGGGGCCTCTGCTAGTAGTATATTGTAGACCCCACTGTCATATGGTTGTGCCTCTTCCAGTTGTAGGCAGTAATAAAGACTAATTTTTGCATTATAAATTAATTCAATAAAGAAATATTTTGAAGATATCATTACATTATGAATTCATTTCCATATTATGTACAAATAATATTTATTAGTGTTATGTAATTAAGCCAACAGCAAATATAGTCGAACTGCTTGTAATGAAAATTATTTCAACTAGACTTTAATTTTTTTTTTTTTTTTTCAAAATGGGTTAATTTTCTAATATTAACTTTGAGTTCACGATATGGATGCGTTCAAAATTAGATTTTAGTTTGGAAAATTCTTTCAAAAAATTAAAGAAAAATATACATATTTCAACTTAAAGAAATATAATAGCTCGCTGATGCCGAAGTACAAGGAAACGTTTATCCTTTCTGTTAATTTTTGTTTGTTTCTTTCTAACTTTTTGTTTTCTTTCGTAGAATGTGAAAATGTGAACCTAAAAATTTAGTAAGTAATAGAAACAATTTATTGCAAGATTCATGCGGTGCTTCTGGTAATGTGCTCTCTGCCAATGAGATTAAATAAAATCAGTAGACTTTTTCAGTTCTGCTATGCAGTATTAATCCCTCCCCTCTTAGATTCTTTAGGTGTCTCATGTTCTTCCAGTATTTTACTGTTTTTTTTTCCCTTTATTGATCATATATCGCCAGTTGGAATTGTCAAATCTAAAATTTGACAATTCCAACAAGCAAGTTTGCAAAATAATCGTCTGTCTTTAATAATTACAACAGAACATTCAGCCAAATATAATGCAACTTGATTTCAAAGTGCTGACTGCTGTTTTCAATTTGACAACATATTCACATATGTCAAAATGTCGTTTTCATATGTCCCCCTTAGGCTACTGTATAATTTGTAGAAGTGGCAATAATCTAATGAAATTTGTGTATTGGAATTATGAAATTCAAATTTCATTATTTCAGAAAATATTTCCTGAAGCGCAAGAGTAGGAAATATTTATTGGATTCTTCTGATTAATAGTTTATCTAAACACTAAAATGTATTATTTTTATTTATTTTTAAATTTATTTCGTACAGCTGGTAGCTGAGCATCTTTTTTTTTTTTTTTTTTCTAGGTGACACATAGATTGTTATTTATATTATTGGTCCAACTGGTTATATTAATGGAAACAAAAAGAAACAAATTCATAGTTCGCCATGAATTGTGCAGCTGCACAATAGAATATCAATATGTCATAGGCCAAATGATGTAAATTCAAATTTCCGTAAACATCTGTGTTCCACATACGGGACTTCGGAACGTGTAAGGAAAGAAAATTGTTCTAGAAAATATTATTGTGCGTAGCTAGTCTGACAAGTTTTAAGAAGGGACTAGACAATCAAACTCGCTAAAATTACCTGAAATCAAAAGTAAATGGTTGATCAATACTATTATACTGGAATAAACCGGTTGCCAGAATGCACCGGTAAATGTCTCTCTCTCTTTATATATATATATATATATATATATATATATATAGTGGAGAAAGCGTCATGAAGTAGAAAAAGTTCACTTGGATACTCTTATTGTAAGAAGAACTGGTCCGCATTCTACGTGATCTAACTTAACTCTGATTTTCCCGAAAGAAAGAGTAGTAAACTCCACTTCCTATGAGATCCACAAACTCGCTTTTAGCAGAAAGTCATCCTGCAAAAGTTTTTCCTCATATCCTCAACGACATTCAAACCCAGATCCTTCCAACCAAAGTTCCGACAGTATGTTCAAGAAGAAGAAGAAAACGGATGATTTACTTTTTGCTATTTTCAGAGTGCTCTAGTTCTCTCCTTAATTGAATCCGACGCTTTTAAATTCTTCCAGCTTGGCAGATTTGTAATACCAAGCCTAGAACTGGAATGATAATTGGTTGAATCTGGATCGCAATAATTTTTGTAGTAAGTGTAGTCAATGACTTTCTCCAGAGCTTTGGCATAAGTCTTTGCAATAACTCTCGGTCTAAAGAAAACCGAAACTTTAATGGCTAACTGTATTTCTTCAGGGAGATCCTGATGTATCGATCGAATAAATAATTCTGTGCTAGTCGTTTTAAAGAACTTTTTTTTAGTTCATGCAGAAGATTAAAAATCAATTTTGTACCCTATATTTATCTGGATGAATTTAAATGAAGCCTGAATGGCAAAGAAATGGAGCTAGCTGAGGAATTAGATAAGTACCAGATCGACATAATAGGGGTGACTGAAACAAAAAAGACCAAAACTGGTGAGATCTTTCTGAGCAATAAATACAAAATGTTATATTCAGGCAATGACAATCAAGGAAAAGAAGGAGTAGCCATAGTATTCAACACTAAATACGAGGCTAATCTTCTTGAATAGCAGTCAGTCTCAAGTAGAGTAATGTGGGCAAATATGAGAATGGGGAACTGGACAATGAGACTTATTTGTGCCTATGGTCCCACAGAAGGTTCTACTAAGGTAGAAGTGGAGGAATTTTTTGAGGCTTTAGAAAAAGCAACTGACACAATGAAAAATGAAAAGTTGGTCCTTGTTGGGGATCTAAATAGCAGAGTAGGAAATGATTGTGAGACATACAAAAATATTTTGGGAAAATTTGGAGAAAAGAGCAAAGCTAATAATAATGGCAACTATCTGTTGGATTTCTGCTCGGGACATGGACTGGTTATTACTAACACCATGTTCCAAGATAAAAATGTGCACAAATTCACATGGAGAGAAGAGGCTAGGAATAAGAAAAGTCTCATTGACGATGTTATTGTTGATAGTGATGTTTTCTCCATGGTGCAGGACACCAGAGTGTACAGAGGATTTGAAATTGGAAGTGATCACTATTTAGTCTTGAGCAGGATAAAACTGAATTTCATATTGAAAAGAATAACATGTGAGAAAATTTTAAAGCGAATAAAAGTTGAGCAGCTCTCAGATGTGAAGTTTGAGAACAGGAATCAAACATTGGAGATTCAGTGGGCAAACTCTGAAGAAAACATTGATTGATTCTGCCAGAGAGTCATGTGGTGAGGTTGTGTGCAAGGATAAAAAAATCAGAACTCCCTGGTGGACACAGGAAGTTAAAGAGGCAGTGAAGGAAAAGAAGAATGCATATCAAAAGTTCCTGTCAAATAAGTCAGCTTGTGCTCTTAGAGAATATAGAGACAAATGCAAGAATGCTAAACACTGTGTAAAACTAGCTAAACAAAAGTCATGGGAGGACTTTGGCAAGAATATAGAAAATAAATATCAAGAAGGTGGCAAAATATTCTGGAGGTTGTTGAAGAAGCTTAGGAATGGAGGAAAGAGTGCTGTAAAAGGAGTTAGAGATGATAAAGGTGACATGAAAACTGCAGAAAAAGATATCCTTGAAGTATGGAGTAATTACTTTGAAAAACTGCTAAATGAAACAAGCAGTGATGATAGCACAGTGGTAAAAAACACTGACCAGGCATGCAGTCAGGAATACATATCCATACTTGAAGTAGAAAAAGCCATCAAAGGCTTGAAATGTGGAAAGGCAGCTGGGGTAGATGATATTCGACCAGAAATGCTGAAGTATGGTGGTATAAGAGTCTTATAGTGGCCACACTGCATAGTTCAGAAAGCCTGGACAGAGGGACGAATTCCCGATGATTGAAGTAAAGCTTTCATAGTACCCATATATAAAAAGGGAAATAAAACTGAATGTGAGAATTACAGAGGTATTTCCCTACTGAGTGTTCCTGGCAAGATCTATGCAAGTATACTTGAGAAACGGTTGAGAAGAATTGTGGAAGAAAAGTTTGGTGAAGAACAAGCTGGATTCAGGCCAAACAGAGGCTGTCAGGATCAGATCTTCACTTTACGACAAATAGTCGAGAAAGCATGGAAATATAACAAAGATCTGTATTTAAGTTTTGTCGATTTGGAAAAGGCATATGATAAGGTGCCAAGAGAGAAGCTATTCAATACGCTGCAGTTATATGGTGTTAATGGGGCATTATATCAAGCAATACTTAGTCTTTATTTGAGTTGTAAGTCAGCAGTTAGAATTGAAGGAAGTACAGGGAGATGGTTGAATGTTAAATCTAGTGTCAGACAAGGATGTACATTATCACCTCTGTTATTCATTATCTATATGGATTACATTATGTAGGAAAGTGGTATTAAACCTGATATCAAAATTGGAGATGTTAATCTCAGCTCCTTGCATTATGCAGATGATGTTATACTTCTAAATAAATCCGCTACAAGTCTGCAAGATTCTCTGACTAAATTGAATAACTGTTGTGATAGATATGGCATGAAGGTCAGCAATAACAATACAAAGATAATGAAAATAGGCAGAAACATTGAAAATATCAACTGTGTTGTGAACAGAGAACCTGTGGAACAAGTAAAACATTTCAGCTACTTAGGCACGATTTTTACTGAAGATGGTAAATTAAATATGGAAATACACAACAGAATCAACAAAGCTGGTATGGTAGGAAGTCAATTGAATAAATTCATGTGGAATAGAAGAGAAATTAGTCGGAACACTAAATTAGCTGTATACAAGACAGTGTTCAAACCAGTTTTAACTTATGGATCTGAGAGCTGGGTCAGAAGTAAAACACTTGACCAAAGACTAGAGACTGCAGATATGAGAGTCCTGAGAAAGATTATAAGCGTGAACAGATGGCATCAATGGCAGTATCATATTAAAAACGAGGATATTAGGAAAGAACTTGACATTGTCTGCATCCAGGAATGTGTTAGCAGAGCTAATCTCAGGTGGTATCGTCACCTAAACAGAATGGGCGAGGAAAGATTAGCAAAACAAGTGTTCTCTGCCAGGTTGGCAGCAAAACGACCCAGAGGAAGACCAAGATATAGGTGGATCAATACGATACAAAGTGCCTTAGACGATAGAAATATAAGATCTGATAATGTTGGAGTCTTGACAAGTAACAGACTGATTTGGAGGAAAATTGTAGATAGGAAGTTAGTAATGATATAATTTTTTCATGTAGTACTATCATATCCTGTACACCCCTTGTGGGTACATGGCAGGAATTTGATGATGATGATGATATTTATCTGAGACCTCTCGAATAGCCTCATTTTCCGATTAAAATCGTCAATCCCAGAAGTATGACTTCAGACTTCATTTTTTGAGAGGAGGGTAATAGGTGTGGGAGGGAAAGATCTTCTTACTATGACGAATGTTGCAAATATACAACAGTGTTTGACCAGTTACGATGATAAACATTTGCTGGAACATTATTCGACTGCGACAACCAGTTATTTGACTTCCGTAGAGCTGTTCTCCTTTATCAGATCGGAATTTCTTCTACTTTATGAAGGACTTTACCACCGGTTCTCATTTACTGTAATATCTTCTTGAATATACTGATGACGGGACAATGTCTTCTGAATCAGAAATAATGATAACAATTGATGTCATCATCCTGGTATCAGATTGAAGTTTTCCTGGCTTCTCTAAAATGCTTAATTCACTTAAAAACAATCCTATAGGGCAGTGGTGTTCAATATTTTTTACTACGCTAGCTACTTTTCTATAAAAAGTTATTCGGCGATCTACTCTCTTATATATAAGTTATTCGGCGATCTACTCTCATATATATAGATCACGTTCCCCCAACCTAATATCTGATTATGCACAAATAAACAGCTAAAAAAAATACACAACTAAAAACTTTATTTGTGTATTTAAAAATTTATTTATCACTTTTAATTATTTTAATACAACAAATATATATATATATATATATATATATATATATATATATATGTATATATATATATATATATATATATATATATATATATATATATATATATATATATATATGTATATATATATATATATATATATATATATATATATATATATATATATATATATATATATATATATATTGGAATAAAATATTTATTTCTCTATTTTGGAAAACCAAAGTTAGAAAAAACAACAGATTGATTACAAACTCACAAGTTACAGGAAATGCTGGTTGATTAAAAAAAAAAAAAGTTAATGTGAAATTTGGCATTGTTTGGACCTCGCAATATTTTCATAGTCAAGTTGATATGAAGAAGTGGCCAATCGCAGACAATCATCCAAATGATCATTTGTAATTTGGTTTCTTAATTTTTTTATGACGGTCATAATTGAAAAAGCGGATTCTGACAAGTATGTCGATCCGAAACACGACAGAATTTTTCGTGCAATATCAGTTAATACAGGGAATTTTTCATGTTGCATACTTCCAAATGACTTCATTGTTTATTGATTTTAAATGTAAACTATTCTGAATGTTTATTATCTCAAGTTCTACTTCAGCTTGGTTTATATCAAACAGCCCACTAATTTTATTTGAAATTTCTATGACGTTCAAGTTTTCTTGAAATGGATTATTGATAAAAGATACAATCATTTCAGTTTTATTAAAATCTTTAAATCTTGAATTTATTTCTTGCTCAACTAATTCTATTTCACGAATAAATTCTTTTAAATCATAGCGAAGCATTTCTTGATTTTGTTAAAAAAATTTTAATAAATATGGGAGATGTCTAAATTCGCGGTCATTTATATTTTCTTTAATAAAAGTAAGTATTGTTGGAAAGTTTTTATTGAACATAACATGTCAATTAAATTTTTATCTCTATCTTGTAACTCTAAATTTAAATTGCTTAATTTCGTACAAAAATCTACTAAAAATGATAAGTACTAAAAATGATAAATGTAACAACCATCTTTTATCACTAAATTGTGGATAAATATCTCCTTTTTCATCAAGAAAAATTTTATATCGTTAATTAATACAAGAAATCTTTCTAAAAATTGACTTCTGCTGAGCCAGCGAACATTATTGTACAACAGAAGTTCCCTATCATCATTTGCCTGTAATTTAAATAACCGCCTTTGCAGGGCCTTTCCTCGAACAGAATTTACAATTTTAAATGTAATATCCAAAACATCTTTTGTGTTTAATCTTTTACTACACAGTACTTGTTGGTGAATAATAAAGTGCTACGTTAAAAAATCTGGATATTTGTCTCGTTTTTACATAATGAAATGAAGCCTGATTTATTACCTATCATTGCAGGAGCACTATCAGTAGTAATAGACACAAGTTTAAAAAGCGGAAGTTTGTGTTGTTTCACAAATTCATCAAATGCCGAAAAAATGTCTTCTCCCCTAGTCCTTCCTAATAATGGTATAATTTTCAAAAGTTCTTCTTTACTTGAATAATCTTGAAATACCATGCGAATAAATACCATTAACTGAGCAATATCAGTGAAATCGTTTGATTCATCAAATTGTAATGAAAACGCAACACACTGGTGAATGTTTAACATTAACCTGGCCTGGAAACTTTTCTCCGGCAATTGGAACTCTTCCTTTCGGCAATTTGAAACCTTGTCTGCGGCCTAGAAGTAGTCTCTCTCTCTCTCTCTCTCTCTAGCGACGTCTCGAACCGAGAAGCTCCTTTCTGGAAGCGGGAAACTCCTCTCTCAAGCAACGTGGATCCGGGCAGTCTCTCTAACGGCGACTCTGGACCGGGCGACCTCCTCTCTGACGACAATTCTGGAAGCGGGATCCCTTCTGCTTGTTTCAGTCCCTTTTTATTAGGCCTCGTCTGAGACCTCGCATGAAGTTTGGCAATCCCCCATAGAATCGGTATGAGTCTTTCATCTTAAGTTTCAAGTTCGGCACGCCTTTTGTTCTCCTCCGCTTTCTTTTGATTGTAAGTTGCCGGCCATCGGAAAGTTGTTTGAACTCTTTCTGACTGACTTCGGAGATGTTTACACTTAGAGCCTGCAAGCCTTTCTCATACATGCAAGTTTCAATAACAATCTTTCATAAAGCCGCCATGTACAGCTTTGGCAACAAAAACCTTTCCTTTGTTTTTAACACCCTAACATATTAAAGCAGTATTTATAATTAGCTTCAAAAGAGTTATTTACAAAAACATCTAATACAAACTATACCGAGACAAATAAAGTTTATTTTTTACAGTATTCACATGGGACTTAACCTAAGTAAAAAATCGATGTAATGTGCTTTGGAATATTTAATATTTAAGCTACAATCGAGTTTTTACACTTTGCTTATAATCGTATTCACTCGGCTCGCTGTTTGACTTCCACTGATCCAAATTAATTCATTTACCCGGACTTATAAGAAAATTACTGAGTTTAACGAAAAATAAATAGCAATACACTTAAAGCGAATTAAAAATAATACAAAATAATAATAAATAAAATATTATGTTTTCAGTTTTAATTACATTTGTAAGGAGGAATACGCAAGAGATCGACCAAAAATTGCTCCGCGATCGACGGGTTCAACACCCCTGCTATAGGGTAGGGTATAGTATTTCATTAGGATAATTTTGTTGTATTTTTATTAATAACACACCCAGTTCAACTGTACTTCACAGCAATGCCGCTACAAATTGCATACGATAATACCAAAGCAAAATGGCGCTAAACGATCATATATATTTTTCTTTGGCAGAACCGTTAAATGTTCAGGTTAACAGGAAAGCACTCACGCTGAGTTATATGCTCTGGCTTTGCAGTATACACGACATTTAATGGAAATTCTGCTTGCATAATAATATATAGATGGATAAATTAGTAGTTATTACTGTTGATAGCTAACACAGTTACTGACATATCACACCTATTCATTCATTTCATAAAGGTTTTATGCTTGCGAATTTAAAAACAAAGTTTAGAAATCTGGTATTATTATTCAGATTATGAACTCGACAGATTATGACAAATGTTCGTGTTATTTCATAAACAAAATGACTTCATAATTAAGTGCAACTTTTTTTTCCTGAATTTTAGAATCCTTTTGCATGCTGCAGTAATAACATACATAATTGAAAAGGGAAAAAAAAAAGAGTGAATAAATAAAATTTGCGGGAAAGAGTTATGCTTATCAGTTTTATATTATTACTGGATATCGCTCTATCCTGTGTATTCGCTCTAAGAATGAGATAATATTAATGTTAGTATTACAGTGATAATCATGTCCAGTTTTAATATGTTAATATTAAAATTAATATTAATATTAATTTTATTAATATATTATATTAATATATTAATATTACATGATTATATTAATATTAAAGTTAATATTAATATAATCATGTTACTATTTTATTATTATTTTATTATTATTGTTATACGTGCACCTTCGTGAAGTCCGAAGATTCATCGTGAGAGAACCAAGCTATCTACACAATCTACCGTATCTCTCCTTGAATTCAGTGACAGGCGAAGCACTCACAACTGATTGTGGCAATCCATTCCACTCATTCGTCGCTCTCCAACCAAAAAGTCAAGTTCTCATACCCTTGTTAACTACATTGTTAATCCAAGGATGACCTCTTGTTTTGCCACCTCTAGCCCATTACTGAAATATTTCCCTTGCATCAATCCTATAAAATCCTTGTAGTATGTTAAATATTTCTATCACATCCTGTCTTTTCCTCCTATCAGCCAACTTTAGTAACCAACATTCCACAGATCATCCACCATTTTGGTCACTCGACTCTGGATCTTCTCCACCACTTCCTCATCCAAAAGAAATTCGGGTGACCAGACCTGAGCACAGTGCTCCAGATGTGAACGTATTAATACCTTATAAAGAAGAATGGTACCTCTGCATGTTAAGGTATTTGAATAACCAAGTAATCGTATGAGCTTGAGCGCCTTAACAATACACCCTCTGAACTTCAGCTATCTATCTACCAACATCCTCAAGTTTATAGATTCATCAATTTCTTGAAGTATAGTTCTATCAATGTGGTACACAGCTTATAATCTTTTCATTTCAAAATGCACACTTTTCCACATTAAACTGGCTCCAAGTTATCTTTTGCCCATATCGTCTATTTGAGTCATCCTGCAAGCTTTCGACATACCTTCATTAACAACGGTAATCCCTCGATTAATGCGCCCCCGATTAGTGCGTCATTTTTTTTATACCGAAATTCGATTAGTGCGCCTATATACATCTTAAAAATAAATGTTACAGATTTTAAAAATTTAATATCTATACATTTTATGGCTAACTATTTTAAAAAATCTCTCACCAGAATGAAATAATTTAGTTACCGATTTAAAACATTTTACAAAGTTATTTTTAATGGCATACTACACTACTTTCATGTAGACTATGTACCAAGTATGTTCCAAAATTTATATCGTCTGCTATAGTACGCCCACAGATTCGAGACCCTTCGACACTTCTGCGCATGTCACAAAAAGGAGAATCCATTCCGATAATAAGGTAATCAATCCGTCTTCTGGGATGAGTTGTTTATTATTACACGTCAGAAAATTAATTTATCTTTTATGAACGTTGTAGTTTTTAAAGTGGTAACTATTTTGCTTGTATAACAGTTGGGAAATTTTATCTATAAAGCATGTGATTTGCCGTGTTGGCGACCAATTCTTACGTCCTTCATTTCTTTCTCCCCTTCAATGATAACGTCGAAGAGTTAATTAAATCTCATTCTGAAGAATTGAGTGATTCCGACCTGCTAAATTTAGATGTGCACAGCGGGAAGATCCCGAATAATATGAAGAAAATTTGCCTACTGATAGTCAGCTAAAGGAGATTTCACAGAAACAATTTGAAAATATTTTTCGTACAGTCGAAGTTTTTAAGCAGCAATGCTTAGAGGCTGACCCTGATGACGAGAGAAGCAGTAAAATTTGCAGAAGAGTAGAAGCGGCAATAGGGCCATACGTCGGTTGTGTGAAAAAAAGAAACAAAATGCCCGCCAAACCACGTTAGCTCAATTCTTTGTTAAGAAATAGAATAATAAAATTTATATTCTGAATATGTTTTATTGTTTAGCTTCATGGTTTTCCTTTAACTAGGCCCTGAGACATACTTTAATTCTTTTATAAAAAAAATTAAGGGTCAAAAAAGAAATTTGAGGAACGAATTATACTTTTTACCATAGGTTATTATATTCGATTAGTGCGTTTTCGATGAATGCGCCTGTTTCAAGGGACACATTAGGCGCACTAATTGAGGGATTGCTGTATTACGCCTACCTAATTTTTCCCAATCAGAAACCTTGTAGCACATCAGCACCCGTCAGCCACTCGAGTATCCATGTCACCAGTTTCATATCCATTATTTGTTGCAGTTGGTCTAATAGAGTTTCATGTGATATCCTATCAAATGCAAAATCCAGCAGTATCATCGTGTAGTCATTCCCTTTAACCAACTCAGCTTTCACTATTACTCATCGGCAGACTCTGCAATTTAATGAAATAGCATTTGATTAAATGCTATTTAATCAAATGCTATTTGATTAAATATTTATCACCTTTTATTCACCATTCGAGCTTATAGTTAGTGTTCTTCGAATCTCTTCTCCTCAACCTTGTGTTTCGGTATCTAACTGTTAATCATGAGCCACTTCCATGACTTTTGATTAACACTCAAATCAGTATGTTAACTCTTGATAATTTAATAAAATAATCACATAATATAGCGAGTAGCTTCATTACCATAAGAATATATTTGGAATCCAAATTTGATATGATGCAACTTCTGTTCCAGAACAAATGTATTTATTCGTTCTGAAACAGGACGCTACTGCTGCATTACCTGCTGCATTTATTCAGTAGGTATATTCAACAGGATACAGTTTGCTAAATGTCTATATTCTTACTATAAATCTGTAATTAATGGATAAAACCAGAAAACTTTAAAATACCTCCCACCCATCCACAAAAGCCGCGTTTTTCATATGCTTTTCCTTTAGCTAGCTTTGCATGGGAGTAACAACAATTTCCTTCACGGAATCTTCGATTTTACATCGGAGTTTTTCGCGCAATTGCCAGACGTAATACTAGCCTCATAACCTTCGATGTTTTGCCGTACTTGAAGATATCACCAACCCCTCTCTCTCTCTCTCTCCTTTCACCTATGCAGATATCATAACTGGTTTTATCGTTCATCCGATGTCAACCAAATATGAAATATTTCCTTTTCTTGCATTGCTTAGTACCCCGTCCCCCGTGATTGTAAATTTGACTGGAGGGACGCTGTAAAGCGGGGGGGGGGGATAGTATTCCACAGACATTTCCACTTGATCGTATCTTTCAGCTTATGTCCATCAAATATGGAATTGAGTCATTTCTTACTTATTCAGCAGAACTGGACTAAAATTGAAGAAGTTATAGAAGGAATAAAAATTAAAATACTACAGGTTCTTCTAAACTGATTTCAGCTAGCATTCTTCGAGTTTTCTTAGTAAAAAAAAAAGTAATATCTCCTGAAACATCATAAGTATAAAAAGTGAACCATGTTCTGAGAAAACAGGAAGGTCCACTGTAATTTAGAAGCTTTTTTTTTTTGAAGTGTTGAGAATGTAAATTCCCCCCTGAAATTTTAGCCTCATAATAACATTTACAACAAAAAATACTCTAATAAAAACATTAATACAAATAATGCCAGCTATTCTCTTTTAAATTGCAGCCAACCACTTGCTTCTCTAATGCTTAAGTTCACTTTTATTGCATATGGAATGTTTATGAGGAGATTGATGTATACCAAATTCATAAGCGTAATATCTAGCACCATAAATAGAGATTCCGATGTTGTTTTCTACTCTGAGGTTATTATACTGTTTCTTATTTAGCACATTCGCCATATATGTGTGTGTGTAAATAAGAAACCCTTTTGGGACATATATGTCATTCATCACTTAACGTAATCTGAAATAAATAAATAAAAATGCCCGAATCATATGTTAAGGAAAATGTTTTTTAATAGAAATAAAAAAGTGTTTCCTCGAACATAGAAAAAATCACTGTTATGAATCATTTATAAAAAAAAAAAAAAAAAAACCGCTGTGAACTTCAATTTGAGGGTTTAATATGATGAGGTATTGAACGTACCAGGTAGTGAACGAAATTAGCCAAAATATCTGAGGTTAAGTCATCGGAATTTTAAAAAAAGGTGTCTTGATATAATAAATTTGAATTATAAATATCATTTAATAAAATACAGCTTCATGCTTTTTGGAGTCCCATACGAGCCAGGTTCATTTGAATGTTTCGTCTCTTTGCCCGCTAGAAAATCAGTTCTGATAAATGTGCATATTTTTCTATCGTACAAGGGGGCATTTAATATAAATTTTGGTTTCTCTATTCCTATAGAAGATCTGTTTGTTTCTCTCTCTCTCTCTCTCTCTCTCTCTCTCTCTCTCTCTCTAGCAATTTTTATACTCCTCGTGTTAAAATACCCTTTAAATGCGAGTCTCGTATAAAAGAATTAAGGATAGGTATTTAAAGAGTCACCTGCAGGCGAAATATTGTATATCTATTACCGTATTCAACTAGTGAACTTCTCGAAATGCCACACTAGGCAATTGTTAAGAGGAGAACTAGCTCCTAGCTTAGACTGGAAAGCCAAACGTTCATGGGGTAAGAACTGAGTTTTGAATGTATTGAAATTGAGGATTACTTCTTTTTTCTCCTGTCTCAGGAAATGATGATATTTGGATCAGCATTTAAGTAATTGGTGATAAATGATTTTGCGACTTTAACCTTTATGCGCCAAGGTTTGTCGGATGATAATAAAAAAAAAAAAAAAATTGAAATCATCAAAAAACCATGATAAAATCAATGAGACAATCATTAAATGTACTGAAGGAAAACGGACAGTGGGGGGGGGGCGCTTACTGAAGTAGAGGCTTGTTATTCAATAAATCTGAAATAAAGATTTGTTCACCTCGATAGGAAGTCGGCATCCATCAAAGAAACTGACTACTTGGCCAGAAACTGTTTTTTTTTTATTTTTCGCTTCTCTGCTCAGCGCTTGTCAAGAGATAGGCCACTTAAGCGTTATCCCAGTGAATCGAGAGATGCAACCAGTCTGGATATTAGAACGTCTTCTGATTATGCAGCCCTCAAGACTTCTCTTTTTTATCGCCTAATTTTACTGGTATCTACCTTAGCTATAGATATAGCTAAGAAATCAACACATATGAAGACTATTGGTTAAAAGGGAAACAGTTCTTCAGTCACTCATCGACGATCTGTGAACAGTGAGACTATCATCTCGTTGTTGTTTGGACTCTTTCTAAAACAGTGAATATCCGATATCATTCAATTCCTTCATTATGTGAAACTCTAACTTCAACTCAACGAGCATTAGTGAGGTTTCCACACTCTTAATTCAGCTTGGAAGGTTTAGGAAAAACTTGAGCCAAGTTTTTAAACATCAAGCTACTGATGAGCTCTTTGAAATATTTAAAAGTACAAGGTAGTGTCAGTGGAATATTTAATAAATTAAACCTAACTCTCTATTCGTTTAAAATATTGTTAGGTTTCAAGAAGCAGGGGACTATTTTTGTTGCTTTTCGTGTCCAATGTCCTTATTGAAATAAAATCATAGCTCTTCCTGTCTTTAAATCCTCTATTCTGTATGTTGTTTGATTATCAAGAATAATATTAATGATACCGTTAATATTATAAATTACTAAAATCGCTGCTAAAACTTAGTATTTCAGAATAATCTATAGTACTCGTACTGCATCGCCAATCATAGTTTTGAATGCTGGCTCTCCATAACCTCAAAAACCTGTTAGATCATGTATTGTACTAAATGTACCATAAGTTTCAACTTTTCCGAAGTATATATGTATGTCATAATTTTCTTTGCATTACCTTATAAAAAAGAAAGGCAAACTACGGATTTGCATCTTTATTTGGAAAACTGGTATTTAAAATTCTGACAGCATTTTCCTGAAGAGTCCTTTTAATACGATACTCGACGGAGTTTTTAGTATGAAAAAAAAATAGTATTAAAACAATGGATCTTGACGTTATTACTCCAGGAGATGTTTACGGAAGAAGTAATTAAAAGAAATATTCCTTAAATGGAAAACATTTTTCGACTACACCAAAACACATCATGGTGTTTCTTCCGGAGACTTATAATAAATAGATATCTTGTATACTTTGCAATATGCACACACACAAAAAAAAGGCAAATCAAAAAAGATAGCACAATACAGCAGTTTTATAAGTGCTCATACCTGTCAGTAATGCTTTGGTCTTAGAAATATTTGCATCGTATTTCGCATGATAACGATGCGATGTTTATAATGCTTCAGTTGTAGAGTGCATTAGCCAAAATAATGTCTTTAAGCAACACTTTTGAAAACTGTGACCTACCAGAAAGTCATTATTAGATATGATGTCTGAATGATATAATCACGTAATATAATCATTCAGTCTTATGTCGCAAGTATCCTTAAAACAACAAATAGATATGATGTCGTTAGTTGGTTCAGAATTCTCGATAATTCTGTAGAGTCTCATCTTTACAATGAACGGAAACGCTGAAAGTATATTGGTAATGTGTTACATTCAACAAAATTTCGATATTGAAAAAGTCTACACTCCTTTGCATACGTGCACACAATAAAGGCATCCTCGTTTGCTTAACGACTGATTTTTTTTAAAGCATTATTTTGTGAATTCATTGATAACAAAGTGTGAAAGATTCTTTGAGTTGAATGAACAGACGAATGGTACAGCAATACAATTTTTGGCCTAATTTTATTGACCACGAATAATGCTTCAAAAAATCAGTGGATTATTTTTATGTTAATTTAGTAGTTTCCATATGGGTATATGTACCTCAGGCAAAAGCACTACAAAAGAACTTGAGAAGACCTTCGGAATATCCTGAATGTTACTGACAGATAGTTCAAATTTATGAAATTAGTCTCGATATGGCCCTGTCCTTTCCTATTCCAGACATTGTTTTTTCCATATCGTTTATCAGAGTATATTTCATAACAAATATTTTATTTTTATATTCTTTTGTGGAGCTACGTAGTCTTGGCAGTCATTCACTGTAGCCAGACTACAGGCTTCGTTCTCATATAAATGATAGCTTGATAACTAGAAAAATAATAATGACAAGCTACCTGGATCCCTTTCGTCTCTACGAGGCTAGAACAAGTATTTGGATGTAGCTCCGCTCGCCTAACCTCAAGTTGCTATCAACGAACTGTGCAATTTCACAAGGCTGGCTACTTTGTATTGTTTTGAGATATTAGAAAAGGACATGTTGAGAGAAATCCAGTCGGGCTAGTAAACGGTGAATGGTGTTTATAATAATAAAAAAAAAAGAAAGAAACTCTTGCAACGAAGTTCTCGAACCTTGTACAGAAATTGTTCTAATATTTAGCAATGGGTCATGCTCATTTTGTTTTTCCGATTTGAATTCCGAAAAAATGTGAATTATTTCTGAATTTAAATGAATTCAGAAATAATTCAAATTCTGTTCTAATAGATGCTGTTTAACTATTGAATTTAAAAGAAAAGTGATTATCGAATAGAATTTATTGCAAACAACATTCATTGAAAGTGCAGAGTCCTGAATATAGTGTTTACATGCGAAAATATTTTGAAAATAAACATTTCCTTTATTCTGATTTTTTATAAAGAAACCTTAAAATAGCTTAATATGGTACAAAATCTTATGATCGAAGTTTGCTATTTCCATAATAATAATAATGAACAGAAAAAAGTAACCAGAAATACTGCTAAACATCAGCTGTATGTGGCGTATAAAAGAGATTGTTTGAAACTTGCTAGCTGAAGCGAGGATGAACTATGCTACAACATTTTTTTTCCCTCTCAGGTTCGGTTTTTTGCATCCTTATCAATTGTTTATAACACTTTATATTAAGAACACGAGTAAAATCAGGACACACACACACACGGTTATCAGTCATACGAGGAAGAAAAAAAAAACAGCCTCCAAATCCAGGGGAACTGAAGAGTCAATTGAAAAATGCAAACCTCTGATAATCTTTTTTGCAGTATAGTTTACTGTTTGGTAGCCGAGTCCTCCAAGCCTCTTACTAATTCATTAACGTCTAGTATGCTGCCCGAGTGCTAATTTCATAAATGAAAATTCAAAAATATTTATATTTAGAAACGGTCCAAAATCATTCCACCTTTTGATCAGCATTAACAGTTTGTTTAATTGCCAGTTTTTTTTTTCAAGTCCTTTTTATAAGTAAATATACTTTATTGTACTGCAAGTGTATACCTTGATATCTCTCGAAGAGGGAGGTGGGGAAGAAGAAGAAGAAGAAGAAGAAGAAATACTCTGGATGACAAAGTATTTTAATCCTTTAAGAATTAACGTGAAAGATGTGAATATTCACATAGACTATAACATAAAATTGTTTCCATTCACATCGAATAATACTGCCTTAAATACTGTTTTTATTTATGTTCGTGAATACTTCTTATTCTCCAAAATAAAATTTTTTTTTCCAGAACTTTCCTAGGCATTTCTACCCTTACAACAACCACACACACACACACACACTTCGCAGTTCTGTGTTAGCCATATGCGCAACGCATGAACGACTTCGAACTAACTAAATACCCATTTTGTTCTTTAGTTATTACGGTGTTGTATTATTATCACCTGTTCATAACTTGGGGGAGGAGGGGAAATAGTAATAACAAGAAATTTGTTGATGCTCATTACGCTAACGGTCGCGATGTCATCTCTGTTGTGAAGGACGTGTGGCACACCTGAAAAAACTTATTTGTCAACTGAACTTGAGACACTGCAGCATTCTAAACAAAAGCTCGTAAAATATGTGGATCCATCTCTTGGCTGCAAATCTTGAAGACTGCTCTAAGTTTGGTTTGTTTGGAGGAACCCCCCCCCCCCCTCTGTTTAAGACCGGCACAAATTATCTTCATTTTCATCATTGATGATGGTGATCAATTCGAAATATACGTGAACGCAGGTTTCTGCTCTTGGCGTATTATCCAGTAACCCCATCCTCTCAAATATGTGTCATCTATTTATTTCGCATTACATCCTGTGTGGTATTTCTTTCATTTGTCTTTCCTTTTAATTTCGATACTATTTGTGATTGATTGCTTCTTTTCCTGTTACCTAGTATCTCCAATTGTCTTATTCAAATTTTATTTTATTTATGATAGTCTCCACTTTCACATGATTACTAGTTTCTGTTTCTTCCATTTTTTCAACGTAACCAACATAATTTTCTTTTACGAATTAATTTTCTGTCTTCCGTAATCTTGAATATGGACTTTCTAACATAATCATTTTCCATCCCCATATTAATATCAAGAGTTTTATTTGGAGATGAGGTGATGATGAATATGACTTTCTGTTTTCTTTTGATCTCAGTATGTAATCTTAATATGTAAAAAAAAAAAAAAAAAAGATTATATCAGCAATTATGCTTCCGTCCAGAAGTTACTTTATTTACTTCTTTGTTCTTTATTCTTCTCTCTTTGATTTAGTTCTTTTTCTAATTCATAGACATTCTCTAAGTGTTTACTTCATTCTTTTCAACACACGCACACACACACACACACACACACACACACACACACACACACGTGTGTGTGTGTGTGTGTGTGTGTGTGTGCATCAGTTATCATAAAGGAATAAAAATTGTATCTAATGCTGTTTGTTGAATAGACCACTTCATTTTCTTCATCTTCATTTTATCTTTATCTCTATATATTTTACCACTGCGATGCTAAACCACCCTTGTAATTTCATCCTTGTTCGTTACCGCTTTCATTGCGCTTTCTTACATTGCCCTCATTATTTGTAGCAACTTCTCTGTAACATCTCCTTTCTTAGTCTCCGAAAGATGACATCTTTAGATGTTCTACAGTATATGCTTTCGTTATGTACAAAGACGTAATATAATTTCATCTCGTTTTCGCGTACTGTTACTGTTTTTATTTCATCGTAATAATGGAGTTCATGAAGAAAGGCAGAGAAAAAGCTGAATATGGTCAATTTTTGTAGTTTGTTTCATTCTCTTAGCGCTATTATTTCTTTAAGTCTTCGATAAGTGCGCGGTTAGTTCGATACAAGTGTTATATATATATATATATATATATATATATATATAGGATTAATTCTCTCTATATATATAGATATAATCTCTCTCTCTCTCTCTCTCTCTCTATATATATATATATATATATATATATATATATATATAGAGAGAGAGAGAGAGAGAGAGAGAGAGAGGGTAACCGAAATGCATATTCCTCTTGGAGCCGAGTGGTCGCTTAAAAATTAAACTCATTATATTTAATTAGTTTAATTAAACTCATTATATTAAACTTATAATTAAACTCATTTATATCAGTTATTTAGAAGTATTGCTTCACAAAAGGAACTGCACACTTTTAAATCCAAATGCTAATATTTTTATTATTTTTGTTTTTGTGAAGCATGTTAATAGTCCATAATATTCAACATTTAAAAACATTAAAATGGAACTTGGCTGGATCTGTGGTTAGACAGGAGGACGGGAAATATAAAAAAAAGGAAAAAACCTGGGCTGGTGAAGAAGTCTTCTGTGAAACATTGGATGGAGAAAATAAGAGTGCAATGCAAAGAATGAGAATAACTACTCACCTAAATCAAACGATATACATAAAACTTAACTTATGAATAACCTTCTACGAGAAAGAGGACAGTCAAATAACTAAGATGAAAGGGGGAGATAAATCAACTGCAATAGAACCAAAATTAGTCTGCATACAAAATTGATATTCTATTGGTTTTGCAACACCCTCATATGTGAGACTGTATAAAGAGTAGAATCAAATAAAATCTCCAAGATTAGTAAACAACGGATTTTTAACAAAGAATCTCAATCAAAAGAATAAAATCTTGATGCACCATTTTACGAAGACTTAATTAAATGATGAAAGTAGACTTTATCGATGCTTTAGAAAGAACTTGTTTGGTTAATGCCTCTATCTCATTCTCTACTTATGGAGAAGCTTGAACTAAAGATATGTCAAACAAGCTACATTTCGCTCAAAGAAGCTATGAAAAATAATACTTAATACCAGACTAGATCGAAAGACGAATAATTAGATTAGGAACAAAACGAAGATAGGCTATAATATTCAACATTTAAAAAGATTAAAATGGAACTTGGCTGGACATGTGCATATATATATATATATATATATATATATATATATATATATATATATATATATATATATATATATATATATATATATATATATATATATATATAAAAGAAAAAATTCCTGGGCTGGTGAAGAAGTCTTCTGGGGAACATTGGATGGGGAAAATACGAGTGCTGTGCAAAGAATTTGAGGAGACCTTTACCCAGGAATAGACAGATGAATACGATGATGATATATCGATCACAATGAGCATAAAAAATTGGAACGCAAATGAATTTGAAGAGTTTCAATTGAATTCCATTTAAAAATGCACGCATCATCATTAATCTCTCATATCTTAATAGTAGTTAAAAAAACGAGTGATCTTGTAACGTATATCACTATATGTTTTCATTCTCAACGGATATTCTAAATTTTTTCCGACGATGTCTTGTAAGAATCAGATGTTGATAGTCTAGGTTGGCAAATATAATGGTTTCACTCCAGTCTTCATAGCAAGGTCGGGTACGTTATCTTCTCAACCCAGATAACTGTCTCCATTATCATGTTGATAATTAACTGGGTGGCGATTATGTTACGCATCCAGGATGCGATTATGTTAAGACAAGGGACGAGGGAATCTTAGCCAGAATTCGGAGAAGCATCCCCACACCAAACCTTACTAGTGGATCTTCCTCTTTCTCCTCCTTAGCTTGGGTAATAGCTGTGCTTTTTGGTTGGAAAACAGAGAAAACCAATTCTCCATGCTTGCTATGCTTGCTGCGCAAGCTCATACTTGAGAAAGAAGTAATATTTATTTGTTAATGAAATGCATGCATTTATAAGCATTTCATTTAGGCTTTTATTTTTGTAGCTTTGCGTTGTGTATCGAAGGCCGATGCTTGTTCGTCTAGTCAAAGCTACCTTGGCTTGCTCGGTTGTGTGAGCTTTCAGGTCCTCGCTACAGCACTGTGATTTCATGCGCGCGCATAGCCATTTCCGCTCCCTTCACGTCGTCTTAAACACAGGCCATACGCAGTGAAAGTAGCTCTAGCCAGTGAGTTTCAGCCAGTCTTTATAAGTGTGCGTGTTGCTTGGGAAAATTAAGTTACAACCAACTTTTTATGACAATATTATTGACCAGTTCATAAAGAACCGTAGGGTAGAATTTGTATTCAAGTAGCTAAATCGAAAAAGATAAAATATCATTTGTAAAATAAATGTTGTATTTGTATGATAAAATGTATATAAATTTCTAAATACTGTATATAGTTTTAAATGGTCAGTAATTCATTATTTCGCTAATCAGACTTCAATCACACCTCTCACTCCCTGAATGATAACAAGAGTAAGCGTGAATTTCAAGACCAACATTCGCTCCTGGTTGGAAAGACTTGGGTTCGAATCCCGCTAGCACTGAAGAAACCTGTATAAAGGATTTTCAGCTGAAGATGAGTTAGCCGGTCCTATACGGAAATGGAAGTTTCCGTATAGAACATACGCTGATCACTCCATGCCACATGTTGAATCAGAGTATCGTCTGAGTATCGTTTGGTTTGGGCACAGCTGTCCTTCTCTGGAAACTGAACTTATGGAATCCGGTACATAAAGATTATGGCACAAATCTCTACAACTTCGTGGATTTCTGACTGAGATAATCTACTGATACAGGATGAGAGGAACTCACAACCGTTTTCAGTACTCTCCTATTCCTTTCTGTTCGTCAGTGTGATTTTCATGGGGCTTTTTTTTTCCTTCACCTTTATGTTTTCCATCTTTTGCTAATGTCAGCCGCAATTGATGTTATTTGCTCTCATCACTTGTTCTATATGACTACTTAATAGTAATACCTTTGTCAGCAAAATGTAATCCGTTTAGTGTTGTACATTACGACGTTTATTTGCCTTTTGTTGTGCCAAGCGGTTTGTCAATGGAGCGTAATACTGTATTCGAAAAAAATGGAGGATCTCGGGATGCCTATATAATTTTTGCAACATACTATATATATATATATATATATATCTTTGGAAGAACACCAAAGAGACATATCCTACAATAGGACCAGGGCCAGCGCTCTCTCTAGCCACGTTCTCTTCTCTATTAACTCGGATGAAGGCCGCGAACACCTCGTAGACTGGCCGCAAACTTCTAATATCCATGTGTTATGATGAACTCGAAAGAAAGATTATCAGATCTAGAGAAATATCCCTCTATTCATCCCATATTAACAACAGCCTTAGCTACAATCTTTCTGACGCACACATTGCCACTGTCCAGTATTGGCGCACTCGTGACAGCTCACGCATGTAGTCAACTTCAATGGGAACTCCAGCACGCATTCCTGTTTTAAAATGTACTATTGTCTTTTATACTAGATCTATTGGTGTAATTTTATCATGTCTCTGTTATTTTATATAATTCTTTGCATGTGATACCCGAAGAAGTCGATTTATTCAACGAAACTAGTAGTATCTTACGTTAAACCTTATTCTTTTTCATTCTCGATATATAGTCTGTATATATATACATACATACATACAGAATCTGAACTCTGTCACTTACATAGGATAGAGAATACGTCCACACCAAAAATTACCACTTTTCTAATATTTATTTTGGCTAATCACTTCATTGTACTGAATTTTTGTTACTAGTTTCTAGCATTTACTGATATTGATTAATTACTTATGTTGATAGTCTAGGTTAACAAAACGATAAAAAAAAAACTTGATTAAAAATCTCAGAAATAGTGCACTTTGCAAATCCCAACTTTTTTTTATAACTTTTATATGTTTCGTACGGTTACTTTCTATGAATAAGTTTAAATTCTCAACATTAGCGTTAGTTCACTGGTATATGCCTAACTTATTTCTAATGTGTGTGTGTACACTAAGGCGTCCGCAGCGATTTGTCAGAAGTTAAATAAACCGAAAATTTTGTGCTAAAGAACATTTTTTTTTTCTTTCGTGTCACTTCAATTTCTACAGTCACAAAGGTGATACCTTTGTGATATTTATGACTATAGGAATTTGTGACCCCAGAACTCATAGCATTTGATAGCAAAGTAGAAACTTTAAGTACTCATTCATTAATGCGACTAGACTAGTGTTTCTCGATCAGTAGGGGGCTGTTAGGATCTTGGTGAAAAGAGTTGGTATAGTTTTAAAACATATTCACTGTTATAATATTTATTAGGGAAAAATTTAAAAAATAAACAATTATATACGTTATTTCCTTACTGTAGAAGAAAATTGCTTATTCACTTCCTCATATAATCACAGCATTGAGCTCTACTAAGAAAAATATTGTGTTTTTCTTTACTTCTGGTTTTATTTTATTTTCGTCATCCCATTAAATATTCATTCAGTTTGAGATTGAAAATAAAGTTTTCCGAGAAGACTCTAGTCCGATGGGAAGCGCGAGTTAAAAAGGTTGAGAAAAACACTAAGCTAGACTGTGCCCAACAACAAGTGGGACAGACCTGTCTAGCTGGCTGGTAGTGTGTTAATAATATAATAAGGAGTATGTTTAGTTGGACGGCCTGGAAAGAAAGATATAAAGCATAATTCTTATCTGCTTAATAAAAATCGTGCCCCCCATTTTTGTCTTTTTATAGATATAAGTAAAAAAGAGGTGCCGAGACATAAGAGATGAGAAATTTAAACAAAATATCATGGACATTTTTAATTATCTGAATCTTCTTCCATCCATATAAGCTATGTGGAAATAAATGTTTGGACAGCTCCTTATTTCAGGAAAATCTAAACTGCACGCACACACGCGAGCGCGCGCGAGTCTCAAGGGCTTATGGGCTTTACTTTTGTTCTAATTGCATTATCCAACCCACCAGACATATTTTAACAAGTACTCCTATGTGATGATCACCCAATCTATGTACCGTTGTTAGGCATACTGGTCTGGCTCGCAACTGACGTTCCAATTCTTTCAGAGGTGTTCCGTTGGACGAGATCCGGAATTTGTACAGGCTAGCTAAGTTTTTACTACATTTTCCTCAAACCGTTTTGCAATAGTATATTCGATATGACGTGGTGCACTGTCATGTCTAACGAGACATGACAATGTGTTAAACGAAAACCATATTGGAAGCATTGCACTCTTCAAAAATGTTGCATATCCGTCAGCTTGCATCCTTCCCCATATTACGATCAAAGGCTTAAGTCCTTACCAGGAAGAAAAGTTCCAGATTATTACATGTCCATTATCTTAAGCATATGGCGGCCAAGCATTCTTCCATCTATTGAGAGAAGTGTGAAGGATGATCCATTGCTCCATGTTGCTGCTAATTAATTGCCATGATTGATGTTAAGCTTGGGAGAATCTTTCTCCATAAAATATTCAACTGTGTAACTCTTCATTTTGTATCCTACGACTATTCAGAACCCTTTAAATTCTTGGTTGATTATACGAGACTGTCGACATTTCCCTATCACTTTTTGGTCTTTTGTTGTTAGCTTTGTAGGGATTCTCAGTTTCCTGAGAATAGCACCCTCATATTACCATATGCTGACAATGTTTATTACAGCACATTTGAGTATATGCAATCTTTTGCCAATGTCATGAGCAGTGGCGGCTCGTGGCTTGAAATCGTGGGGATTTTGCAACTTTCGAAATATACATACACAAAGTACAGTGTATACGTGTTTGGATAAAATATCAAAATTATGGTAAAAATTTAAAAATATATATTGTTTATTATCGATGAAATTATACAGTTTAGTATAATTCAAAATTACTTAAAAATAAAATCCATTATCATAACCCCAATAATGTTCTAAAATAAAAACTATAACAAATGCTATGTCTTTAATTGTAATGTCCAAATATTTAAAGGGACGGAGTAAACACGATAAGCACTACGAACACTCTACTACTGGCGCAAACTGCATATAAACAACAGTGGAACTGCGCGACGAACAGTGCCGCATTACGCTAATAGCTTGCATCTCACTATGACGTGCATATGCTTGATCGCGTAGCAATATGACACTGTGGTAAACACAGTGCTGCTAGCGTCCTTCGCCCTCCTAAGTGCTACAAGATGGATTTTTATTATTTTTTTATACAAATAAGAGAATTGTATAGGATTGTTGATGATAAAATTAAATATTACAACAAATATAAATAAATTAATAAATATATTTATATATCGAGAAAAATTGGGGATGCTGCAGTTCCACAGTGCCTATGCACGAGCCGTCCATGGCCATGAGTAAACAAGCCAGTAATATGATATCCTATGAGAATACCTCTTTCAAAGTCTGTAATTCTCCATATGCCATTGGCAGTATACAGATGTGAAGTTCATTTGGGGGAGGGGAATATATTTGTTTCCCTATATTGCCTTCTAAAACAGAGTGTGTCCTGATCTTATTTCAACTGGATGCATCAAGTGTATATAGATCTTGGTGCATCAAGTCGCATGCGTTAAAATGAAGGCATACTTTCAGCTGAATACTCCCGCAAAGAGCAGTGATTTTTATTTTTATTGTGAATTAGTATCTGTTAAAGCAAGAAATGTAATTTCTGAATGCTACTACATTGTCTATCGGATTTCTGAATTGCTTTAAAAAAGTTTGATTGTTAGGTCTAGGAGGGTTCTTTTTGTTAGGTAACTCTTATTCCACGCTTGGAAAACGTGCTATAGTTTCAAATCCAGTCTAGCTGTCGTAGGTGGAATTATTATAAATTAAATTATATTATAAGTTGCATATTTCTCCTACCTCTGGGTGG
This sequence comes from Typopeltis vanoorti, assembly GCF_054136105.1. Classification (NCBI taxonomy): domain Eukaryota; kingdom Metazoa; phylum Arthropoda; class Arachnida; order Uropygi; family Thelyphonidae; genus Typopeltis; species Typopeltis vanoorti. The sequence continues at coordinate 63,974,716 of NC_143559.1, forward strand.
GTGATTAAAAACAATTAGAATCGTTTGTAAAATTTGTTGAGTCACCTCTATTTCAGTCACAACTGGGTCATTATTAATGAAATTTAAAATGTATGAGTTAGTTTAAACTGCATCTTTTCAGTGGCAAAAACATTTCAATAACGTAATAAGTTCGCTCTGGGTGGACGAAATTCAATACCATTTAAGGATCTGCACTAAAATATGTCGAGATATTAGTTTTGGTTTATTTAATCAGACCATTTCTAGTGACTGAAGGATTCTACACAAAACGAAATGTCCCAAATGGCAATAAATATACACTACATGAACTAAAAATGGCTCTTAAGTTCACTGTGATAATGAATTCTATTGCAAAAATCTTGTTTAATTTGTCTAGAATCATTTCTATACCTGTCTGCTTTTACTGTAAATAAAATATCACGAGAGATAAAATTTTGCACACCGCACCTTCGTTTGGGTATATGCGCGCGATTTTCAAACTTTGTTTAGGGTACACAAATGCCCAACTTTTAAAGTACGGAATCTGAAAGTAGTAGAATTCAACCCAAGTGACATTTGTCTGTTGCGGATGTTTACTACTGACATATTGCCCTCTCAGCCGTTTGCATTTCTTTGATTTTTCACATACTATGTGGGTGTTTCTTTCTCACAAAGAAAAATTTTGAATATATTCGAACATGAAACTTAACGCTATGTTTCTTTGAATTATAATACAATTGAAATAAATATTATTGGCGAAAATCTGAACTAAATTATGTTACTAAAACAAACATTTAAGAAAAGATGTTTAAAAATGTAATGAGATATATGTAAAACTTTGAAATATATTCGAACAATTAATATACAATATGAAATATAGTGGGAAATAACCGAGATTCGAATCTCGTCCATGAGGTAAATAATCTTTATAAGGATCTGAATGTGAGTTAACCCGACTAATAAAACGGAAAACCGGCCAAAAGAACACATACAATTAAGAGACTTAATACTCTGGTCTCTTCCAGTATTAAAATATGTTACTTAACGACTATTATTTAATAAACAAAGAGCAAGAAGACCGTGCACAGGACCCAACAGTAACTTCACTGAAATGCATCCTCTGAGCCCGAACTTGCCTCATTAGCACAATGAGAAACGTATTGTGGTCTTCATTTAAAAATTGGTCGTTATCATTGTTCGAGGTTAACAAAAATTAAAATTGCTCAACATTTTTTACCTTGGTCTCAAATATCAAGTTTATTTAAAAACAGTTCCTTTGATCTCGAATCATTTCATACGTATCGATAGACATGAGATTTGACAAACTTAAGGGCAAAGGAAATGCTGTATGTTAGAAATTCACTCATCTTTGCAAAGATGAATTAGGACAAATTCTTCGTGAAAGGAACACTCCCAATAATCATCCATCCATCTTCAAGGTCCACCTTTCCTTATTGAGTTGTGGGGGCAGCAGCTGCAAAAAGGGACTTCCAATGGTCACGATCCTCCACCACCAAGTTCAGGTATTCTGGTGGGACTCCCAGACGTTGGAAGAACGACCGCGCCATTGTTTATAAATACCTATGTTGGAATCCCATCTAGGAATTAAGAGAACATTTAAAACAGCTACTCAGAAAAATCAATATGTATCTGTTTCATAGACTTAACTTTGATCACAATCAATCACTACTTCCGTGTTGCATTCGCCACATTCTGAGAGAACAATGTATAGAGCGCGTACTTACGTGCATCATATACTGTATGTTTGCCACTACTGTATGTGTGATTCTGCGCATTGCATCTGATTCTTGCAGCGTATCTTGGTGGTTTCCCCATACAGCGAAACAAATATTTTCTTCGACTGTCATCGACTACACAACTGAACCGCTTTTCTTTTATTGTTAGCACCATATCCTAAAAATAAATTTACGTCAGAGAGAGAGAGAGAGAGAGAGAGAAAAGACATTTGGAGATGGAGTAAAGGAGCTTAAATGGATCCATCGAAACTCTGTAGGACCGAATAGTCATTCTCAAATGACTCAGAGCCTATGAAATGAAAGCATGTAGCGTGGGGGAAAACTGTAGTTACGCCATAGGATTTCTTTAAAGTTAGTTTTTTTTAAAGAGCAGAAGCCTAGTGCGAAATTTGGCCTTTCGATTTTGTTTACATAGATGTACACATAGGATGGCCCACTCAGATGGACAAAGCAGCTTGACATCCTTCTTTGGAAAGGATTGGTTCGTCATGAAGTGAAGAACATGTATAAGAGCTTTTCAACAAAGTTGAATTAACATGTCCCATACGGATTGGCAGGAGCTTTCCAACTGCAAAACAGGCAACCAGTTCTGAGCACATACAGTCTAATATGTGGAATGTCTTGCGGTGGGACTTCTTACAAGCACCAAGTAATGATAATTATCAGTTTTTCACATTAAGTCTAAGATTATGAAAAAAAATATTCATTCTTCTCAAGTAGAGTTCTGATTTTTGAAATATTTTATAAACAAATAAATACCCCTGTGTGGCGTGACATCAGGTTATGGTTCTAATCTGCAAAACTAAGACGTAATTTTCAAAATTACAAAAGAATCGAAAATCTTATAAATCTTGTTAGATATTTTTAGATCAAATGCATGTATTACGAGAATAAAATAGAATATCCATCGTTTATACTCTTTCTGAAACCATTCCTACTGAAGTGATATTACGCAGAAATTTTGTATCTGTATAGGAGTGCATCTGTTTTTCACGAAAAATGGCGGAATATTTCCAGACAGAGAGAACATACTAAAACAAATTTCATGCTTGTTGCCAGTTTATCCAGGTAACATTTACCTGTGATGATATTACTAACGAATAATTTATAACTAGTATGCCAATAACATATCTCCCCTTATAACATCTGATGATAAAACTGAACATTTTGATATATTATTAGTATCATTTCTTGCTAGTGTGCATGTAATATGAATTTGATCTAACATGATATAATTATTATTAGTATTACATACTAATATAATATAATATACAGGACTCATCACTGGGAGGCGACTTTATGTTACAATCCAACCACTGTTTTTGCTTATAAACTGCTTATGCCTCTCCGGTTGGTTTGTCTGTTTTACTGGGAGAAAAACCTGATTTTTCTTGAAGAAAGAAAAATAAATAAATAAAATTCCACCCTTCCCCATGAAACTGGGTAGTTTTGAAGAAAAAAATCTTATGAAGTTACTTCAGATGATGATAAGAATCGAACGCAGATCTTTTCTGAATGTATATCTGAATGCATCATCTATCTGACTGCGATACGGAGAAGTTTATCCACATGCGATAAATTGCAATATTCTAAACATTATGGGTTTTATTTATTTATAAAAAAGCCCGTGGTAGGTAAGAAACTTTTAAAAATTGTTTTGGGAAAGAAGGGAATTCAAACTTAATTTACTCGATCTGATATCAAATAGCAGCTGCCATGTTAAGCGATTGCTGATTTCATTTGTAAGCAGTTGCGCTCCTGAAAAACTAAATATTTCATTCAGTTTATAATTATAGCATCTCTTTTCGTATATCGAAATGTTTCCATATAAATTGTCCTTACTCTCTGGATATAGGGGGGAAAAAAGATGAAAAATTTGTGTGGGATCCGCATATCTTAATTCTATGACTTTTGAGAATAGTTTCATGAGTTATGTTCTCTGATGACGATAGGTTCCTCTGCACTGTTCTGTTCGTATACATTGACTACAAATTACCTTTGCCTCCAGTCTACAGGCTGCAAATTAAGACTCAGCCTGGATATGAAGCTGAATATTGGTCTTCCGTAACTTCATAGTATGATGCACTCCTTCTTGGTGAGATAATCGTACTCATTACAATTCACCACCCTATAAACTACAAACATGATTGATATAATTAGATTTTCTATCTTGGTTTGGTTTCACTTTTCCTGACGCCTGACAGCAAAGCAAGATTTCAAACTAAAGAGTTTGAAAATTTTTACTCCTAAATTAAAACATCTAATTATGGATATAACATAATTTTGTTAAACTTCAAAATGGTGTTATATCCATTTTGATGCTATTATTATGCTTAAGGTAAGAAAAATTTCACTTGCCTCATTCAATACTTTCTGCCATCATATACAATATATTTTACGACCTAGTTGGCCATTGGATATCGTCTCTGTTCTGTATCCAATGGGCTGTGGGTTCGACTTCCATTATGACATAGATGTTTGAGAAAGTCATTAGTCGGTAGGTAATTTTCGCCGTTCGATGTGAAACAGCTGTCTTGATTGTTTGATGACTGAAGCGTTTTAAAAAAATTACCATGTTTGGTCTCTCTAAGATTCTTGGTAATCCAAGATCGTTTGGTCTCTGCAAGATTCTGGTAATCCAAGATCTACATTAATTGAACAATACACATGTAATAAGGATGGAAATTCATCGAAAACAGTTAATCGAAAAACAGTTACCGAAAAAACAGTTCATCGAAGAACAATTTAACTAATGGCTATTCGTCGAATAAAAAATTCACCGAACAGCAGTTTGACAAACAAATCACTTAAAAACAGTTGATCGGATTAAAAAAAAAAAAAAATCACCGATAACTTTCCATGAATTTATTTCATAATTCATGCGCAACCCCGAAATCGCCATCTTTTTTTTTTTTTTTTGGTAATGTACTCTGCACATAAAATTTCGTTTGCCTGATTTTTCCACAACAAATAGCTCGATAGAAACAAAATTTGGTTTGTTTTAATAGAGATTTTTAAAAAAAATCATTAAAAACCAGCCAACAAAGCTTAATAATGTCGATTTTTTTTTCTTTGTTAAATTTTCTAATAAAAATGAACGACTCTAACAAAAATGTTCTCACGTACACAACTTCTTGTCGTTTCACAAATCCCAAAATTTATTATTATGTATTTGATCACGAATATAAATATCCCATGTCATTAGAGGCTGGTCAGCTTTTCCTTCCCAGCCAACTATTTACATGGATTAATATTAATATATTTACAAAATTGCAAAGTGCTGATATTCTGATAAGAATGATAAAGAAAATATAAAACTAAAAAAAACACACCATGGTCTTCATCACTCGTAAATGTGAGTCTTGGACTTTGAACTATTTTTGAAGGGGGGGTGGGGATTTAACCGCCTATTTAAAACTACAGATATTTCAGATATATGGTTTATTTTCAAAACTCTTCGCAAGGCACTTATAAATGTGTTTAATTTGGAGCTCATACTTCTGTATGTTTAGTATCACATAATATTAAATTAACAGCATTTTATTTTTTCATTTATAAGCAGTTGTGGGGTGGGGCTCTTTTTCGAACCAAATTTTATTCACAATTTTCTTTCTTTTCTTCTTTAATGTTTTTCACATTCAAAACAAGGTGCGCAACTTATTTTTCTAACCGAACATCGAAAATAATTATAAGCATAACTTTGTTAATATTGTTTTGGTTACATCTTGCGCAGAACAAATTACGCATCAGCTTTATTTCATATAAAACCCGTTGTTTATTTTATAGAAATACTTTTAATTATAGATATTTATTAATTTAATTCGCACGTGTTTTCGGTAAATTCCCTCAATTTGTTTTCGATCAAGTATGGTTTCGATGAATTGTGATTTTTTTAAATTATTTAAAAAAAATTTTTTTTAATGATTTGTAGATTTGATGAATTATGATTTTTTTGGTTATTTGTAGGTTTTCAGTATGCTGTCTTATGATAAATCGAGTTCTTTACAAATTGCTTCGTCGAGGAACTGCATTTCGATAAATTGCTTTTTCGGTTAACTGTTGTTCGCTGAATTATTTCTCGATTAATTATTAATTCCAGAAATTATTTTCTGAATTGCCGTTCAATAAATTTCCTTGAGAGAAATTGTTTTCAGTGAATTTTTTGTATACCGTTTCTTTAAATTGCAATCAACCTGTTGCTCTCTCTGTAATTGGTTATCTTCTTTTATATATATAATGTTTTTAAGAAATACTTATACATTGGCTATTGTATGTTGTTTTCATAGCGGCTGCTAGCTATACTGTCTAGGAGCAGTTCTTCAAATAAAATAGATTTACTTTAATATTAACAACAGCATAATAAAGATAACTGGAAGCTTTTCGAATTCTTTGGTCTCGGGTTAAAGCTCTCTCCTCCTTGTGAGAACAAATCAAAGTAAATTAAACATCCCTGTCACTGAGTATGACATGGTCTCTCTTTCTAATAAAGAATTAATAAATAATAAGATAAAATAATATAAAAAATATAGAATATTTTAATATCTTCATTCTGTTTATCCTTTGTTCGTGGCTTGCTTCATTGCCATTTATAGCAACAAAATAAATAAATAAACAAACTGGAGACGATGGTCTGATAATTTGGGATATCTAAAATTATAATGTTCTTGAAATCACTTAGTTGTACCTACTGCTTCTCCCTGCCTGTCTTATCATATAAGAAACTCTGCTTACTCTTCTCCAATTTACTTATCAATTCCCTCTTCTCGCAGGTTTCAGACTGTGGTCCACAGTCTTTTATCTAGTGTTTTACTTCTTCCCAACTCTTGGATCCATTTCTTAAGGCTTCTCGTTCTGATTCCTCTCTTGTTGCATATAAATTTATTCAAATAGCTTCCCACCATACCAACTTAGCTTGTTTTATTACTGATTTCCGTATTTAATATGCCTTCTTCACTAATAATTGTGCCCAAACCGCTAAAATGTGTAACCTGTACTGTAGGTTCACTATTAAGAATACATTTGATATCTTCTTTTCCTTTGTTGTTTGGATATTTAAATCGTTTCCTGCTGATTTCATACTAGATTTAGCAAAACTATTATTTAATTTTCTTAAAGATGCAAGGAAACTTGTAGTGAATTTATTTAAGTGGATACTATCATATGCATATAATAAAGAATTAAAATTAATATCTTCTATTTGAACATTTAATTTTCATTTATCCATGATAGCGCAAAAATAACAATTTAACAATAAACATCAAACCATCTTTCCATGCTTTCTTCAATTCTATATACTGGTTTGCATGTTTGTATGTTTGAGAAAGATGTGTACCATACAAATATGGTACACATCTTTCTCTCTGTATGTTCCATATTTACAACTACAGATATATTTTGAACATGTTTTCCCTTCCACCTTATATGTTTTTTGGAGATCAATGAAGCAGAAATAGAAATGTTTATTATATTCACACGATTTCCCTACTATTTTCCATAAGGTAAAAATTTAATCTTGGCAACCCCTATTTATCATAAATCCAGCTTGTTCTTTACCAAGTTTTACCGTGAAGAAATTCCTTGGCTTTCTTGTTTATGTTTGTATGTATAAATATTTCCTGGAACATTCAGTATGGATATTACTCTGTGACACCATAGCGGTGAAGGAAGATGATTTTCTCTTGTCCTGAATACACTTAGCATCCTAGTTTATTAGAGATACTACCTAAGAACAACCTCAGTATGCCAGGGTGCTCGACTTCACGAGATTCTGGAAACACTCCATTAGTATCCTATCGCCAGAAAAGAACTTAAAGTTCCGTCAGGTTTACTAGTGATGGTTTCCTGCTTCGATCTCGTTTTACCACAATCCAAAGATGCTCAATTGAATTGAGGAGGAAAATCCATTAAAGTCACTATCATATTTCTGGACAACACGTTCTCTATAACATTGAGCACTGTTCTGCAGGAAGTCTTCATCTATGCAGGGTACATAATCAACGCAAATGGGCACACTTGAAAGGTAACAAAATTCAAGTAGTCCCTTGCTGTTCTCATATTTAGGGTCTAAGGAATGCCAGGAAAACATACTGCAGACCATCTCTCCACCGCTTTGCATTTTTGAGACTACCATGATTTTTTGTTCTTGTCGTCATAAACCATAGTTGTAGCTACTTTTTTTATATATGTGGAATGCTCGATAGTTGTCCACCGTTGTATCCTATTCGTAAGCGTGTCGAATACAATGGTGCATTGATATACAGTCTCGTAGCCCCTGGTTTTGTCAAGTATTTATCTCATCAGCTCTAGCACATCTGTCAAAATTAGAACCCGTTGTCAGCTTCTCTCATCGATCAGCAAACACAAACAAAACGTTTACTTGGCATTTTTTTAAAGTTTATTATCGAATTATTCTTGGCATACCGTAGACACTTGATTATGGCCATACTAGAAGGGGGAAAGGTTTCCGGAAAATGCTTGCCGGCGCGTCTAGCTCGGTTCTCTCAGTTCGAAGTCATTCGGGTTCCGAGTCCTGTCCATTATCACATAACCCGAAAGCAAACTGTCTGGGAGTAGTCACGTGTTATTAGTGGATCCTGTTTAGAATGGGGATATATCTAATGTTTGGTTCACAGAATGTATTAGTGTATCATATGGTATCCATTATTACAGTTAGTTATTATATGCTTATTATATATTATTATTATGGTGTCTCCATGGATCAGCAGACTCAACGCGGGAAACTCTACATTGACCCACTAACCATTATTCGCACAATACCTATCACACTTCTCCTTAAATTTATTCACAATCACCTCTGGCAACGCATTCCATACATTCACCATCCTCCAAGCAAAAAATCTAGTCCTAATACCCTTGTTAACCATATTCTTACATAATCTCCAGGGATAGACCCTCGTTCTCTCCCTCCCTTCCTGCATAGTACAGAAAAAAAAGTCAATAATATCAATCCTATAAAATCCCTTTAATAATTTATATGCCTCTATCATATCTCCTCTCTTACGTCTATCACCTAGTTTTTGGAGCCCACAAACCTTCAATTTTTCCTCATAGGAAACATTCCACAGACATGCAAAAATCTTTGTAGCTCACGTCTGGATATTCTTCACCAAGGAATCAAAGTGACCAGATCGTGCGCAATAGTCCAAATGTGGTCTATTTAATGCCTTATAAAGTGTAAGAATAACTTTCCTATCCCTTCTTGTCAGTGTGTTCATCAACAGCCATGCAATTTGATGTTCTGTTTTGGCATCTACTCAATATACCTTCTAAAATTAAGTTCTCTGTCCACAATAACCCCCAAGTCCCTTTCCTCGTCAACTTCTTGCAGTTCAGTTCCATTAATATTTTATTTTGTACACAGAATGTGATCACCTCCTCCCGAAGTGCATCACCTTACACTTTTGGAGGATGCGATCACATCATTAAACTGACAGGCATTTACGTTATCCCATACCGCCAGCATATTTAGATCATCCTGCAAGATATCTACGTCACTTTCATTGACTATCGCTCTTCCCAATTTTGCATCATCAGCAAACAAATGGATATTTCGTGTCAGATCATTTTCAATATCATTAATGTGACAACAGAGGACCAAGTACCGAGCCCTGGGTACACCCTACCTTCTCCTAGACTCAGTTCCTCCATAAACCACTCTTTGATATCTGTCCATCAGCCACCTTTCTATCAAGGATAACATGGGGCAGTCTAGACCTTCCTTCATGTTACAAGTCTCGCGATTCTTTTTACAAAAAAAATGTATGCACCTTATATTTCCAGTAAAGTAATTTTTGTTTCCGAAACTAACGGTAAACATACTGAAAGCAAAGTATACCACTTTTATGATTGACAAAACTGATTTTTTTTTCTAAAAAAAATGCCTTGATTTCTTTGTGACATTCATTTTAGATGCACTCACGATCCTCCGTTTTTCCAAAAAAAAAAAAAAAAAAGGTTTTGTAGTTTTATTTATTTCCTCTACTTTAATAAGTACAATATTATTCTTATTTAGCATACTTGGAAGTTATATTGGATTTCCAAGAATCATAATTTATAATTTCATGTTTTATAACTTCACAACTAACTCTGTGTTGCAGATGAACATATCATGTATACTCTTAAAATCGATTAAAAGATTACAGCGTGAGAATGGGTTTGTTGTCATCTTATTTAACTGGTGAGGTGTATAACAGTTCTTGAAATTCTGAATTAAGAGGAGAATATGGCCTTCATGCCATATTCTCCTTTTATCCACCAATCCCTGCGCTCTTATGTTCTGAATCAATTTCTCACAATACACATATTATCTTCCCATTCTCAGCTACATTCCGATCTATTTGTAATCCAAATGATTGAATCCATACACAGTCATCTATTTGAGGTCTGATGAGTCCCATATACAAAGAGATATAAAAACTCCATTATCCTAACTTTCAATGTTTTTCTCATTATCACAACAGTCTCGTGCGTTGCCTTAAAACTTGTTCATGTAGCCCCTGAAATTTAACTCTTTGTCTGTTATCTCGACCTGATATTTTATCCCTCAACTTCCAGCAGTGCGAATTCAAAACAGAGCACATAACTCTTTGATCAAAAGTACAAAACGTTTTTTCATAATTTAACTGGTGTCCATTGTCAACTAATTACCTACATCACGAGTTTATTTCAATTCCTTCAGAAGACATCACAGCACTTCCCCATTATTTACTTCATAAGCAAATAATTGATTACTTCTTTCAAAGGCCTTAGTGTCAATTGATTTATTTATAAGATTTATAAGTTACAGACAGCAGCACTGCAGTACCAACACCATATTAAATTCCTCTTATTACTTTCTGAGACCCTGTCCAGGCTACCATTCTTTTAGCTAACTTGTACAGAAAACTCCCGTGTAAATTTATTCCAGTGACTTTGCAAAATCCAGGAATATTTTTCTGATTATTAATATTCAAAATTAGAAAATATTTATTTTTGACTCTAGGAAATTATTGAAATCCAAAAGTTAATTAATCCTAATGGGACTTTTTTGGAGGGCCTTTCTAGCACAGAATGTACCCTCCCCTCCGGTTTAACTAAAGAATCATAAAAAAATTAAAAAAAAATCTAAAATGGTTGGTTATAAACAAAAAAGATTTATTTACAACTTAACCCCTTTTCCTCTATAATTTGTAATTTGAAATTTTTGTGAAATTTCTCATGAGAAATTTTGTATTTTCTCGTTAATTTCATCTTTATTTTTTTCATATAATATAACACAATATAAATCTTTATTTCGTATTTATATAGAAGGAATATTATTATTATTATATAGAAGGTATGTTGCATAAAAGAGATACTGGATACATAAATGCCTATAGATAAAACATTTCAGAAAATCCTAAATAGATAAACGATTTCGGTCATTGAAAACTGTACCTTCTAGATTACTCCTGTTTACTTCCTAAATAGAAATAAAGCTAAATTGTGAACGGAGAAATTTATTTAATTGCTCTAGTTTAAATCACACTATGAGTCTTGTGGACTCGATGAGAGGATGCGGATTGCCAACTTAAATCCCTTCTTGATTTTTGATAGGAGCATGAAGAGAATGTCCAATTTAAATATTGTTTTAAAAATTCTAAATGTTTTGTTATATGTAATCTAATCGATTTTCATTTTAACTAACACCAATTATGCTTCTTATTAACATAATTATCTAGTATATACGAGAGTCCCAGAATTCATAACGGGAGGCTACATGGTTTTGTATTTGTTGAAAATGGAGTGCATTTACAAAATTATATATATATATATATATATATATATATAATTTTGTAAATGCACTCCAATATATATATTATGACATTATCTAGAAAGAAGTGTTTACACAATACTTGTATTCTTCCGAAATTCATAATTACCTGCGGAAATGGTTAATGAAGGTTGAGAAAGTATTGTAATCCATCTTTTCTTTCTCAGGAAAAATTACAATAGTAATTTTTTTTTTTTATTTCTGTGAACTTCCCCCATAGAAATGTATTACTATTTCTTACTTTATTTAAATTAATTAATTTGAAAGCTTTTGGTGTGATATTATCATTTACAAGCTCCTTTCCTCTTCTTAACTACTGTCACTTGTTTCATAAACGTGTTGCTTCTATCACGTGAAAAGTTGTCTTCACGTTTTGATTTGCTAGTTCGAAAGTGGCACTGTTTTAAACGTAGTGCTTTAAGTAAAAACAAGTAATTCTTTAGGAAACTTTCTAATGTGTATATCGTATTTATATTTATACAATTTGCGGTAACGGTTTCTTTATTTCCACTTATTTGAAGCACTTAATTCTTACTTTCGCATTCTAATGGTGAACTATGGACTTTGGCCGTCTTGTCGGCTGCCCCGATAGTCAGCTACTTTTGGCAACTTGTAACACTGCTTTGATAGAAAATCTGTAAATACAAAAGCTTTTCGCGTTTGATAATTTCTTGTCAAGTTATTGCAAACTACATAAGTTGTTGTCGTTCAGAGCTTTGTTTGTAGTTTCTGTGTAAAATTTTGCTCTGGAAAAGATAGGCAACATGGCCATGATGGTGCAGAAATCTCGGCGCCCCCGCTTGGCATCGCGCCAGACTAGCAGGTAGCTGTGTGCTAGTGCACACGTGCCTGTATGTGTACTGCACCGACGACTGTATTTCATTGGTTGAGCGTCCCCCAAATTGGGCAAGAGGCTGGCTAGCAGCGCTGACGTCAGTGCTTTGCGTCATGTATCCAGGTCATCCTTACCCCTCTCTATGATTCCCCTCCCTCCCTTTCCCAAGGCTTTGGCAGACCAGAAGCGTCGCCAGCTCACTTCGCCAGAGGCCCGCTATGTCCAGCGCCATGTTGCTTGAATGATCTCCGTCATCTGTATGCCGCACAGTTGTCGCACAGGTGACGGTACTGGTGGTGTGTCAACGTGGGCTGCCATCTCTCTTGTGAGGCTCAGGCCCAAACGCCGATGGCATGGGTGTAGAGGTTTGCCCCGTCCATATACAAGAATTCAAGGTTAGTAGATCTAAACTTATTGTATTGATACTTGATTGTCTATATATAAGGTAATGTGGACCACGTTCTGTACTCGCGGGTACATGTCATAGGCCCGAGCGAGAAATAAGAGTTCGCAGTTATGTTGTTCAAGTAGTCGGCATGTCATGTGTGTTATAGTGTTCACCTACAGTGGTTCTTTTATAATATATTTCGTGTACATCGAATATAACGTTTAGACTATAATTTTGTAATATTCTCGGAAAGTGTTATAAGTTAACTACTAGTTTACTCCAAGCTAAAGTCCCGTTCGCAAAGTCGAGTGTTAGAGTGTTTAGTTTTTAAGTAATAAATCACTTGATATATAGCATTTCTGTGACGAAGATATGGTCATATTCATTTATAATACTAGGTTGAGTTCAGTTAGTGTGGAAGTTTGCCTAGTGAGTCATATCGGTTTGTATAAAATGTGCTTGCCCCTGTGTTCAATGTGTCAGAGCTATTGGTATTCCTGGCTACAGATTATAGTCATAATATAATTTAAACTCAGTATACTTAAACATCTTATGTCGTATATTGTTCATTTGGTTGTTGCCTATTTTAAACGTGCTTAATAAATTGATTTACTGATATTTACGTAGTAGGAATTTATATTATACGCTTGTTAACAACGGCACATAATTAATATGAATATCGGATTTTCATAATACTTACCTTTATATATATATGTATATATGTATATATATATATATATATATATATATATATAGCATACTACTACTATACAACCTAATTTAAGCATCAAAATCAATCTATATCCCTATAGATTGATTTTGATTGATCCACAAATAATTTTCTAGACTTTATAGTGTTATTAATCTTGCTAAAATAATACTTATAAATAATTATTATGTATTCTATTGCAAACGTGTAACTAAAATTATGAAATGTCAGTGCAATATAGTTTAGTCATGAACACACTTTAAGTAGAACTATCGTGTCTTTCACTTTAGGTCAATACATACAGATGCTGTGTAACGTGTATGTGTAATGTTTTCGTTAGTTTAGAGAATATTATTAAACTTTAGAAATGTAATTGAAACGGTTTCAACATTTGAAAATTTGTTTCTTTCGTTTAAGTTTCCGTTACAACTAAAAACTTTGAAGCTTGGCATAACTTCAGAAAAACAACTTAGTTCGTAGCTTTCAATTGTAAGCTAGCGCTCCTAGCGGATGCTTTTAGAAATATTTTCATTTGTCGAATGTCGCTGTTCGGTCTTTAGTCTTGTTACTGTCATATTTCAATGTTGTCACTGTCTCAGTGAGTCGAAAGATTTGTGCATATTTTAATCATCAGAAGTGCAGTGTGTATTAAAGCTGTGTACTGCATTCTATTATGATTTTTGTAAATGCAGTCCATTCAAATTATAGACTATAACCTATATGAAGGAAGATATCAGAACTAACTGAAATAATTTTTTTTTAATCATCATAGTGTAATAATACTGCCAGTTCATATGGAAACAACAAAAAAATCTTAATAATTATTACTATGATATAGAAAAGGTTTAGCTTTATATTTAATAGAATAATACACCAACTTTATGACATTACCACTTTTCTATTAAAAGTTTACAAAAAATTTGGGTTGCTACAGATCTTCCTCCAATAAGCATTACAGAAAATATCACATAAAACCATCTTAGAAAGTTTTGCTGTTATTGCTTTTTACTTGGAAAAAACCTAGTTTATGACACTTGTTTACACTATAATTTTTCTTAAGACAAATATTCATGTTTAAAGATATCTGGGTGTCATCAACCATGTATTGTTTCTTGGCAAAGTCTGGTAATATACAGTATGAAATGTGATAAAATAATTTAGTTTTGAAAACATTTGTAAACCTAGTAGTACAAAAGATAGTTCAACAAATAATTACGTAGAAAGGCCTAAGTTCGATTCTCGTCATGACGGGAGGAATCTTTATTTATGGACTTTTTCAATTGAAGGTCAGTTAGCTGATCTCATACGGAAGTAGCAGGGTTTTTCCCTCCTGGAAACTTGGGTTTTTCATCCCTCATACAGACAAATCGGACCTTCAGAACATGCCATTTATAGACAAAAAATACTAGCTGTGGTGGTGGGTGGTAGATGGCATTGATGTAGGTGATTGGCAGTAGGTTTCCGTGTAGTGGAGACAGAGAGTTATACAGTAGGTGTCCTGCCGCGATGAGTCTTCGGACTCCTTGGAGGTGTCACTAATAATAATATTAAATAATTGGTATACCATTTATAAAAGAGATGTCATAGTTTTACAGAAAGATAAAGGTGTAAAAAATATGACAGAAGTAAAATCTCATTTATAGAAAGTAAAATAAGGAATAAAGTATTCATGTTTGTCACTTAAGTGCCACATACAGAATAGATAATGAAATGAAGTTAATGATATATGTGACAAATGGTTTTAGATAGATGTATGATTATATTTGTGAATTAACTGAAGCCGTCCTGGTTTTATATAATACAAACTGTCCTACTCTTCGACTTCAGATTTAAATCTTGCTGCTGACACCCACCAGAACATCTTCTTGCATTTTTCACATGAAAACTTAAAAATAAAACTTTAGAATACATCAAACTTACAGATGTGGGTATATCATGGCCTGAATTGTTCTAGTGCTAATTGAAAACCTTTTCAATTTGTAATCACATGAATTAACTTTCAGTCAAATTTAAAACTAATCTTACTATGTAATATCCCATTGTTAATTTTTACCATATTTGAGAAGTTCAGTGTTTGAAATCACATTAGTTCTTTCAAATTACATTATATTCTCAAATATAGACCCCCTTTTTAAGTGCATATCCTGTGATATATGCCTGAAAGTATTCAGACTATTCTTAATTTTGCGATTTAAAGGCAAATATAAAGCTTACTGAGAATTGTGACGAAAAAAATCATTATTTTTATTAGTTAACAGATAAAAAAAAAACAATTTTAATATTGAAAGACAAATAAGAAAATGCCAGTTGATTCTCTGCAACTGTAATTGAAAATATACTGTATGAATCAAGAATAACTGTTTTGCATTTTTTTATCACTATTAAGTATTTCCTACAAAAACAATAACCTGGAAAAGTTATTTATTATTATTATAAGAAAATAATAATTTTTCTTTATGGAGACGACTAATCAGGGGTGTTTACTGTCCCAAAAATTGCTCATCAAACTGTACCTTAAACTTGTTTTCACCTTTTACTCATACTTATGGGGGGGAAAAAAGCTCAAATCCCCTTTATATAAATTCCAGGAATGGAGCTTGTTTCTATCTACTTCGTTTTTTTTTTTTTTATGCAGATCTTACCCTTGAAAGATTTTTGTAAACTTATAGTACACTTGTATCATATAGATGGGCTAAGTATTTTTTTTCTAATTTTATATATATTATATTATATATATATAGCATTTTATTTTTTACTTAGTCTGGAAACCTTCTTCTAGATAGGAGACATGGAACTTTTTCAAGCCACTTCAGGCCTCCAATATGTAGTGGCAATAGTTTCACATCTGGCAATGAAAGGATGTGTTTCTGGATGATCTAATCCAGCCATTACTACTAATATACTATATGCTAAAAGCCTTTTGTGGAGATGGAATTCACATTAAAAAAAAACAAAAAAACTAGTAACTAAGTCTTTTTAATATAACCTCTGAAGAACCCTTAAAAATAGCTGGTAGTAGATACAACTAAGCATGTATATGTTTAGACTCTTTATCATTTATTATCCATAGATTTATAATCTAGGTTTTTATTAACTAATTTGTTTTATTTATTATTTTTTTAGTTGTATAAGATTTGAAAAGCCTTGTTATGTCTCATTTGACATTGACATTTTATGCTTGAAGGCCTTGTACAGTTTTGCTTAGTAAACTTCACTTCATCAATGCTAATTATGCTAGAATTGTTAATCCTGTCTGTTTTTCTGTAGAGAACCGAGTTTTCAGAACAGCCATCCTGCTTTCATATAAAACTGATTTTCTCACCTTCAACTTAAGAAAAGAAAAAATTTACAAAACAAATGTTTTCCCTTTGCATCTTATATAGAATTCCAACTAGGGGCATTTATTATTTTTCAGACAGGTATATGGAGTTTCATATACAGTATTCCAGTTATTAGGATTGAATTAAGAAATTGATTTTCAAACTAGTTATATGTAGTTTGGTTAAATAATAGTGCTATTCCCATTCAAATAACCAATAAATTGATTCTGATTATTTGAGGACCATATTGCCATTATTGGTTATTATACTGCTTACATAATCAATAATTGCTGTTTATATATATATAGAAAGTTTTTACCTTGGGTATAATATACATTAAAGATTCTAAGCTATTTTAAACATAAACCTGGTTTTAATCCATTTCCCAAGTAAGCAAACAGACAAGAAAGTCAAGTTTGCAGGCGCAAGTTGGGTCACCCAGACTTGCACTACTTGCAGGTGCAAACTGGACTTTCTTGTCTGTTTGCTTACTTGGGAAATGGATTAAAACCAGGTTTATATTTAAAATAGCTTGGTATCTTTAATATATATGTCCATCTAAAACTATATATTGTTTAGTAATGTTGTGACATGATGAAATTTAGAATGAAATATTTAGAAATCACACAATGTCCTGGAACTCTAAGTGTTATGCTTGCTCTTATGTATATAAATGGACATTTTTCATGAAATTTAGATTTCTAACTGCAGTCATTTTCTAAACATGTAAGTCAAATTTCAGAGGATATATTGAATGTAGTCTAAGAATTGTCAGAATAATGAAGAGGACATTGGCACTTTAACCATATTTGGATGACTGTGCTATGTACTGATTTGCACACTTGGTTATTGTAGGAATGGTTAAACATGAATACTGATTCAAGATGTTGGAATATTAGCTACACAGAGATCCCAGAGCTTGACAAATGAAATGTAATATTATTTAAGATATAAGTTGGTAAAGGTGGTGAAATTACCATATAAGATAACAGAGGCAATTTTTCCTGTATATGCCAAGTGATCACATTAAGTAGACAAGCATATCTATTTTTGCACAGTACTCTTTTCATTCCTTGGAATAATCTCAACTGGACATTGCAAAATACTTTCAGTATTTCATATAGTAAGAGACCAACTTGAATTTATTTGCATTGTACATTTGCTTGAGATTGAACTCTGCTGCCTACAGTTCATTCTGCTTCATCCCAAAGATGTAATATTATGTTGAGACATAGTGACTGATCAAGCCAGTGAGGTCTTCCTCATGCTCCAAAACAAATTTATGACTTGTGGTTTAACCCTATCATTTTTTTGGGAGTAACTATTAACAGATACATAGAATGCAGATAATCAACACTGTGTTCAAATAGGCTGTGGACATTCAGACATGATTCATTTACTACTAGAAGGTTCTAACGTGCCGCAAATTGATATCACACTGTCAGCAGCCTGCCCTGTTGTCACTTGACAAAATGGGTTCAATACTTCACGCTGCTCTTGGCTATGATGCCAGCATGAAAAAACTAGCCACTTATAGCACCAATGTGCATTAGATTTTGCAGTCTTCTTCTTCTGTGTGTAATGAATGTCTTAAAAAAGAAGAGACAAAGAGAGATTTGGACCAAATGTGACCTTTTTCCACTCAGGTAATCAATGTTTCCTTGTACCCACTATTCCATAGTTGTCTTTTAGATGTCGGACAGAGTGGAACTTGGTAAGATCATCTATTATACTCCATCCATGACAGGACATCTGAGTTGAATCTGCAGCACTATCTCTGACAAAGTAATGGATGATCAGGATGTCCCTAATAAACTGTAAATTCAATGTATAAAGTATACTGAATAGGGGAATAAGTAATTTTTTTTTACACACATCATAGAATATATTACTTGAAAGGGTGGTGAATGTATTAGCAATGAATGAGTTTGAGATAACATATAACAGTCATTGTAATAATTAGATTATCCATAATGAGTCTTGTGTTGCTTAATATCTGTAAATAATAAAGATGTTAATTGGTTTGTACTGTAAAGTGTATATGATGCTAATGTCCTGTGGATGATTAAAACTACTGTGCATGTCATTGCTAAAAACAAAATTACACTATCAGATACTTTTTACAAGTTACAAAGAACAACAGTGTGGAGTTTTTGTGTCATTGAATGCCTTAGCATATCAAGTGATTTCTGAAACAGCACCTTGAAGCTGTATATTCAATTAACTGGCCAACAAGTTGATTCCCCAACGTAACCAGAATAACTGAGAGACCATATTGGGATCTATACTGTTTGGCTGGAGAGGAGGGGAAGAGTAGGTACTAAAATTCATTACCTTACAAAAACAGCCTTTTCATTTTTAGAGAAAAAAAATTATCTAAAAGTTTTTGTTAGCTGTTCATTCTTCCTAGTTACTTCCAATAGGTAGTTTCCTGGTTTACTGCCAGTTCAGCTTGCCAGTCCCATTTCTGCAGTTTCCTGTTTGTTGGAGGTCTAAACGTAGCTTTAAAATGAATAACATATATTGAAAGGAATAGAACTTGAATCACCTTAGAACATTTGCCTATATTTCGATAATAGATAACCAAGTTTTACCTCCATATGTTTTTTATTTATACTAGATGTATTTCCTCCTGTTTATATGGCTAACGGTATCTTCAGGAGATTGCTTATGTTAAAAACCAACTGTTGGTTTTTAACATAAGTAAAATACCAACAAAAAAATAAACACTTTTCAACAGCCACTAATATCTATAAATTGAAAAGACTACAATGATAATTCAATCACGAATATCATTAGGCATGTTGCATGCAGTCTCTACGTTGTTGTGAACTGTATGCGATTGCTGGCATATGATGGGTCTTCAGTGTTACACATAGTAATAAATGACTTCCAAATGTTGTGAAGGGTCATTCCTTGGTCTCTATTTAGTGTGCCTTTCCTTGAACAACCTGTCAGAGTAATTCACTTTTAAGTAGGTTACTCGAAAAAGGTACTAAAGAAACTTATTTTTCACAAATCATCCTATGTTAACCTTGAAATTAATTACAAAAGCACAGTATCCATACCATACTTTAGCAGTGCATCAAGAAAACAGCCAAAATATTAAAAGGCAGTCAACATCTTATGAAATTTCCTATGCTCCCCTAAAGACAAAGTTTCATTTTATAAACATCCATATGTATACAAGATTCCATGTTCTTGTGGAAAGATGTACATAGGCCAAACTGGGAGAATTTTTGAAATCTGCAATAGAGAACATATGAGGTGATGTTGAAAACAAAAGTGAAGAAGAAAAACAGTCTCATAGCACACATCCTCAAAAAACATCACACTCTAAATTAGTAAGCATCTTCCATGCCCTATTTAGAAGAGAATTACTTCCACAGGTCGTTCAAGGAGTCCTCCAAGGTAATTCACTCAAAAGACACGCTCAAAAGAGACCAAAGAATGATCCTTCACAATATTTGGAAGTCATTAATTATTATGTGTAACATTGAAAACCTGTCCTATGTCAGCAATCGCATACAGAGTTTACACAACAATGTAGAGACTGCGTGCAACATGCCTAATGATATTTGTGATTGAACTATCATTCCAGTCTTTTCAATTTATAGATTTTAGTGGCTGTTGGAAAAATGTTTATTTATTTTTTTGCCGTTTTTTTTTACTTATGTTAAACAACCTCCTGAAGATGCTGTTAGCCATAAACAGTGAAACATGTTGAGGAAATACATCCAATATAAATAAAAATTTTACACACAAGTTAAAGACTGGTTATCTATTGTCAAAAGCAAATATCCTCATAGTGAATCGCCTAAAAATTTGCCTATATTGTTATATTGAATTATTAATGTGCTTGAGCAGTGCATTTTAGGTAAATAGATTCATCTACATGATAATCTGTGTTATTGCCTTGAATAACATTTGGTCGTTGACACTTTTTCGGGTTTTTTTTTTTTTTTTTTCTTCCAGTTTTAGATGGGGTTCTCATCTAGTGTTCCTTCTGTGTATGTATTAGGAATATCTGGTGAGAAAAATTTTAGTGTAGCATGTGGTTACCTGTGAATCATGAAATGCTGCCTGATGATGGTGATATTAGTTATTGAAAGGTTTGTAGTGGGTATTGCAGAAGTAATTTTCCATAGAATGGAAAGAAGTCATCCCTGGATATTTGTAAATCCACTATAAAAAAAGGTTGTAAACTAGACCATATTTATGCTGATCTTGAACATTTGATAATGAGAACTCACCTCTGCAGACCAAACATGATACTTTTTTAAGTCACTTCATCTCCAGTAATCAAGATTTTTTCTATCACTGATGATAATTGTCTACCACTTATAAAGGAGGGTGTTAAAAAAATAAGAAGGGATGTGAGGGGAAGTGTTTTGTTTGGAGAGTGGAAACATCAAAGGAATTAAAGACATCCTACAATGATTCTTGACTCCACGAAGATCTGATAATAATTATGATTTGAGTTTAGTATGTAACTCCTTACTACATGCTTGTATAACTTGATGTAAGACCTATTGAATATAATCAGCTACTGGATATTGGTTTCAAATTTCCATCATTCTGGCATGCTGTTACAGGGTGGAGGAAGGACTTATCAGACAGTGTAGTGACTCACTTAGCCATAGTTATGTCTTAATCCTCTTAGTATGACTTAAGGGATGTGGGGTTATGAAAGAAATCCTGTAGACTTTCTTAGAATTTTGTGTTGCTCTGATTTTTATCATAAGTGAAGTTAATTTGACATCTTTTTAAACTCCTACATTTCTGAAGTGAATTTGGTTTTCTTGGAACTAGGTCATACATAAATCTAAAATTCTGTTGAATTGGTTGTTATTTTTTATATAGCATAATGATGTGAAGCAAATGTGTTGCATTTTTCATTTGAAATGAAGAATACTGCCCATCACAACAAAAAACATTAAACAAAAAAATTTATTTTACAAATGTGTCGACTCAAATGAACAATTAAGTACAGGTTCATTTGAGTCGACATACAAGTAAGATTTAGCAATGTTGATATTTTATTACATCTGAAAAAAATTAATTTCTCAAATATTAATAAATTTTATTATTTGCAGATATCTTTAAGTATGTTGTTAATTTCTTCATTCTCATTTAACTAAAAAAAATTGCTGCATTTTAATTCCTTTGAAATACATACTTTGTATATTCCTTTGTAATACATGTTATTACTGTATTATATTCATTCTTTTGCATGCACCCATTATTTTTAGTAGTAGTTGAATTTTTAAGTATAAAACATAATAAAAACTATTTAAATGTTCATATATTATGATATTTGGATAACCAGAATTTTTTAGAATTTTGACATTTTTATTTAAACATTTCATAAAATCACAATTGAGAAACATGTAGTAAAATATAAGCTGTTCTATGGTCTTGATACATCTTTTCACTAGCTTTGTTTATGAGGCTTGGTTTTTGGAAGTGAAAAGCTAAACAATGTCTTCACTTCCTTAACAAGGAAGCCAAGGATTCCATGCAAGAAATTGTCCATGAACTGGAATAAATGAGAGATATTGTCACCAGATCAGGACTATATTCTAGATGATGAAAAAGCTCCATGTTCATCCTCATGAATATATTTTATCGAAATAGCTGTGTGTGTAGTCTGGCAGTGTGTTTTTGGAGGGATGCATCTGCTTTAGATTAACTAGTAAAAATCAGTATGCACTCTCTCTCCAGTTGTTGAAAATAGAAATTGGTGCTGCTGGCATGTCTTTTGAAACCAGCTCAAAGTGGACTTTTCTCAAAGTTGCATCTTATCAGAACTGGAAATGTTGCATCACCCAGCTGGCCACTTGCAGGGCTAATTTTAATATATTTAAAAAACAACAACTGAGATTTGGAACAGATGTAACCTTTTCTACTCACAGATTTAAGTGTTTCTGTACCTGCTATCCCATAATTGCTTGTTTTTAGCCGACAGAAGTAAAATTTGGCAAGCTTATCTTTGCTTATTACAATAAATCGCATCCTGATGTATTGTAATATGTATATGATTATACATGTTATTATTAAGAAGAAAAGAATCTTTTAATGTGTTTCTTAAAGAGTTAGAGGTTGTACATGTTTGGGAAAATGGTATGGGAAAGACTGTTCCAAAGGAAAGAGGTATATGGAATGAAAGAAGAGGATGAGTAGTTAGTTTAGAGTCTGGAGCAGACAGTATATGGATATTTGAAGTGGCATCCATGGAAAAGACAATGGAGAAACAGAGCATCTGTGGGAAATTGATTGGAGGGAGTGCATCATTGAGAGAAGAGGCATCTGTTAAGCAGATACACTCTAGCATTTTGAGAGAGGTTTTTGGTACACCACCCCCAGATGTGAGCAATATTCTAAGGTTGTGCACTTTGGGGATTTATGAAGTTAGGAGCTGAACAGAGAAGCAATGTTTAGAATGAAAAAAAATACTCAAGGTTTTTTAAGGAGACTGATGAAATTATCAACTTGATGGTTTATTTCAGGATGGCCTAGATGTGAAAGTCAACCCGAGAAGAGAAATCTGATCTTGGTTGGTGAGCAGAGTTATTAAAAGTGAAGAAGAGTGAGATATGGGCTTTTTTCTCCCAGGAAATAAACAGATCTAATTATTATAACACATAGTAAAAATAAACCTAAAAATCAGAATTTTAAATTGAACCAATATTTTAAAATTCACTAAATTATGAATACAATTCACTGAATTATCATCATTCCATTTGAAAATGGCTAGAATAATATTAATGTTTAAGGAATTAGGTTGTAGAAGGTCCTGAAGTTTGAATCATCTGAATACTGTAAGGTTTTGTGAATAATGCATGTATTATTATTGTGCTGTTATTTCAGATAAAATTCACCTGATAAAACATTCATCTTTAGAATTAGCAAACATTTTTTCAAGCCATCTGTAATTCCATGATTGTACAAGTACTGTTGGTTGATACACTGTGAACACATAGCTAGAGTGACTTTGATGAATTGATGCTGTATCTTGGGATCAGTTGAGAATGGTTGTTTTGAAAATTTGATATGACGTTACTGACTTTGAACTTTTTTGATATAGTAGATTCACAACATTCTGGCTGTTAATTCATAGATATTTCAGATAGCGATGGCTGCACTCTCTTCTGGTTTAAGCTCAAAAGTTAAAATTCTCAAACGATTTTGACCACATACTAAACTATAAAAAACATAAACATTAAACCTAAATTATTCATATATCGTTTCACTTGCAAACTCTTTAATTTGATTTAAAGAACAGATTTAATTATTATGCCATATAATAAAAAATAAATTTAAAATTTTCTGATTTTTAATGATTATGACAGTGCATATTTTCATACATTAAAGAAAAATTAGTAGATGAAGGAAATCTGCAGTATATCTATTGAGAAATCATAATTTTATATTTACTTCTGTTAAAGTACTGATTCAAAAGGCCAAAAATTTTGTTTTCCAATAAGGTCATCATATACCCTATAATTGTATGTTACATTTTTACACAGAGAGGTAAATTGACATGTATATTGAAAGTTCTTATGTCGGAATGGAATGGAACTTCATAGAAGTCTATAATAATAATTCTTAATGGTTTTCACTCATTCCAGAGAATCCAGTTTTAAAATCATATACAATAATATTTGATAAAATCATTCATTGCATGGTAATAGTAGGAATGAATATGAATAGTAGATTACTTATATGGTCTGCCGAGTTATGAGTGCAGATTAATTTGTTGCATTTTTATATAGGTAAATATACATAGAAAAGAAATGTTATTTGTGACATGTTTTGTATTGCTGTTATTTTTTAGCTATACACATTTACACAGAAATGTGGGTTGTTTCTAAAACACTAATGCATTAAAAGTTGTTTCTTGGATAGCAAGATATCATATCTTTTCATTTCTACGACATGGTTTACATTTGTTTGGATCATGCAAATCTTTAATAAAAATGTTTAAAAAATGCAGTAATCCATTCACTCTTTGTGTATGATCAGCTGATGGTTAGAAAATCTAAGTGTACTTGGAATGTTGTAGCTATGTAAGGGCCTACCAAATAGGAAGAAGAAGAGATGATCAGCTGATATTCAGATGAAATTACTATATGCAGTATTAAGTGAAAAAGTGAAAGAAATTATGAGATGAAACAATTGTAAATAAGTGTATTTTTTAGAATAATTTGGATGCAAGTGTTCACCAATAACTAGCTGCAGTTTAGATATCTTAGAAGTATTATTGGAGTTACTCTTTTCTGATTAGGATTACTTCAACCTCTTTCATCTATCGGTGAAATAGAAAGTACTGTTAATCAAATACTAGGCTTGAAGATTAAAAAGGCTTCAAACTTTGTGATAAGTACAGTTCATTTTTTCATTTTGTATAAGCTGAAAGTATTAAGTTTACTACAGTACTGTTTGTTGTGAAGATCATTTCTTCAGATAGAAGTTTTTGCCTCTCTTAATAGCAGGCTTTACCAGTGTGATTGTCAAGCTTCAACCCTCTTTAGTCTAATCTGTGATATTAGATTTTAATGTAGTTCATACTACTGTTACATGTCACATAGTGATTTGGGTTAATTAGGATTATCATAAAACCAAGAAGAATGATGCAAATTCTTTTGAATGAAAGTACAAATGTCTCAGATAAGGAGTAAAATAATCTGATTTCTTGCTTTTTTTTTTTTTAATAAGGGTACCTTGTGCAGGCATTCTAATTGCTAAAGTTAATATGTATCTCTTTCATACAATATATAAAATCATTTGCATGAATGGAAAAATGCTTAAATTTTAATTCTTTTTTTTTTTTTAATTTTTGTCTTACTATGCATTGTTTTAATTTTTTTTCATCCCAAATATTGCAGTAATTGTCTGTCACACATTCACTTGTGAAGAACATATTCTTCTACTGCTACCTAAATTCCTCATACAACCAATGATATAAATTGATGTTCGAAAATAATTTAAAATATTAAATGGTCACCTCTGCATCTGAATACCCATTGTGGGATGCTCAAAATAATCATTATTTTGAACATTATTTATTTATATTTATCATATCCGATGTTTTCTGCTTATCGGCTCCACTCTGTACCCTACAGACCTTTAATGGATTTTCATAGGGAATACTCCATAGTCTATCTACTACCTTGGTGCTGAATCCTCTTCACCACTTGCACATCCCCAAAATTTATGAAAGTTTTGAAAATGAAACTTGAGTAGCTTTCAGAGATGAACTGTAGATTCAAATATTAATTATTGGAGAAAAAACAGGGTTGGAAAATAGGAACCAAATCTTAACCACCCACACGGGTAAAAAAAATCAGTAATATAAGTATGACATCCACCTTATTTCAGTAGTATCCAAATGTTATATTAAATTCAGTGGATACTTCACATTCGTGTAATTATTGATGTGTAAACACATCAAGGTTGGTTCAGTGGTTAATGGTTAACGGAAGGAAGCAAGTGAAGTTGTTTATAAGGAGAAAAAAACTTCATGGTGGATTCAAGAACTTCATAGAAAAAGAAGAAATCCTTTTGGTAGTTCCTTGGTTGTCACTCAGGAAGGTTTTCTTAGAAAATACAGAAGAAAAAAAAAAAAAGCTAAGTTGTGCAAGAGCAACCAGACAAATATAATTTGAAGACTTTAAAAAGAATATAGAAAGCAGGTAGCATGGGAATAGCAAATCTGGACACTATTGAAATAGCTTAGAAATTCAGGAAAGAGTATTGTAATAGGATTTTGAAATGATAAAGTTGACAAAAAAGAAAAACCTGACAATGTTCTGGATATCTGGAATAGTTACTTTGAAATGTTAAATGAGATATATAGTGACAGAACTACAGAACAGTAAAAAAAAAAAAAAATAAGAGTAATGCACACAAGAGTATATACAAAATACTTGAGATAGAAAAAGCCACCTGAAATGGAAAAATGGAAAGGCATCTGGAATAGATGATATTTTACCATAAGTGCTCAGAGTGGAAGTATAAAAGTTTTGCAGTACCTATACTGCATAATTGAGAATAACTAATCAGAAGGTTGAATTCCAAATGATTGGAGTGAAGCTTTTATACAAATACTGGCCACTGAGTTAGAAAGTTATATTTTATGTATTGGCATGCAACTGCCAATACTGATCCCTTCAATTCTCTGCACATGTTTCAGTGAGATATGGGTTGGGAATAGCTTCATTAAATGCTTTGGTCAATTGCTGCACACAAGAAGTTCTGTTTGTCTGTACACGACTTCTCAGACAACAGAGATCTTGTTCCTAACAGATTGTCTTAGGATCACAGTGATGCCTCTTAGAAAACAATGTAGGTTATTTTTCCACTGATTAAACACCTGGGTTATCTTACCTTTTGAGAAACCAGTGAGCTTTGCTGTTTTCAAAATTGTGGCTTCAGGCACCCACAATAAGCTCTTTATCAAACTCCAAAAGATCCATTGTTTTTCCCATTGTGATCAACACTGTTGATGATTATTGATCAGCAGATAAAATAATTTAAATAGTTGCCTAGAACACGTTGGTTATGCACATGACCAAATATTTTACATATATGCTACATAAGTGATGTTTACATACATATATCTGCATAAAGGTTTCTACTTCGGTTGCCAGTATGTGTAGTACCCTTCTTTAAAAAGCGAAAGAAAACAATGTAAGAATTGTAGATGAATTTTCCCTGCTGATTGTTCTAGGTAAGGTTTATGCAAACATATTTGAAAAGAGGATAAGAAAAATCAGGAGAGAAATTTATGGAAGAGCAAGCTGTGTTGAAGCAAAATGGTGGGAGGGATTAGATCTTTGCTCTAATTAGAAATCAGGGATCATATAAAACATGGTGTAAGTTGGGAAGAGAGCAATTTATTACTTAAGTTGCAAGAGAGCTATTAGAATTGAAAGATGTTAGAAAATAAGCAAGAACATTGAAAACATCAACTTCAATCCCCAATAGGCATGATGTTTTTTTGTTAAGATGGTAAATAAATATAAATATACATACAGGTGGGAAGCCAGTCAAAGAAACTTGAAATGAAATAAAGAAATTGCCAATGCACCAAATTAGCAGTACACGATACTGTTTTAAACCAGTTTTAACATATAGTCTGAGAGTTAGGTTAAAAATAGAACATGTAATTAGATTAGAGACCAAGAATTGTGAGAAAAAGTAGAATCCCATTAAAATGAAGACATTAGAAAGGAGCTTTGCATTAGTAATATTCAAGAATGAATTTAGAACTAAATATAAGATGGTGTAATTATTCTTAAACAGAAGACAATCAGTCCCAATATAGTCGGTCTGTTGCCAGCATTCTATAGGAAGATTTTTTGATTGGAGGGAGGGGGGGGAATTCTAGACGTTTTTCACATCAACAAATCAATCCCTTCAGATTAAAATGGCAGACTTGTTAGCCATTCTAGATATGATCAGTTTATTGTCATTGACTGGAAAAATATTTCTTCCAGTAGTAGTAAAGTCAATCATTGCCTGAACACTATATATATATATATATATATATAAATAAATAAATAAATAAATTGAAGTTTATATATATATATATATATATATATAAACTTCAATTCTTTCTCTTGGCACCTTGTCATCAAATTCCTGATGTGTATTATGATACATTTACATTATTACTACCTTTCTATTTAAAGAAAGGATATTAAATATCCATTCTTTATCAGCCAAATATATTGAAACTATAAAGTTTTGAAAATGACTAGAAAGCTTATGTGAGAACATTCTTTGGCATGTTCTCACATAAGAACATTCTTTGGCATTGAGTTGGCTAGGTATTGCACTAGTTAAATGACTATGG
Source organism: Typopeltis vanoorti (assembly GCF_054136105.1). Lineage (NCBI taxonomy): Eukaryota > Metazoa > Arthropoda > Arachnida > Uropygi > Thelyphonidae > Typopeltis > Typopeltis vanoorti. The sequence continues at coordinate 64,003,375 of NC_143559.1, forward strand.
TGCCCCCCCCAGTATGTTTATGACTGATTTCTTATTCACAGTTTTCCTCCACATTATGTTATTTCTCAGGACCCCAATATTTTAAGATCTTATATTTAGTCATCTGTGGCACGTCTGACTGCATGAAACACCTGTTTTTCCAGCCTTTTCTCTTACATTCTGTAAAGTTGCAGGTACTACCTTAGATTAGCTCTGTTCACATATTCATGAATGCTGACATTGTCAAGTTCCTTCCTTTCTTTTTTGACCTGTTATATTTCTAATCAACTGTCAGATGTATAAGTTTTTAAAATTGGTATGAACACTGTCTTTACAGTTTAGTATTTTTGACTAATTTTCTCTTATTCCCATAAATTTATTCATTTTACATCCCACCATCTGATTTTGTTTATTCTGTTGTCTATTAAAATTTAATTAGCTATATTCACTAAAAATTGTGCCTAAATAGCTGAAATATTTTATATCTAGCCTTGTTTTCCATTCAGAATGCAGTTGATGTCTTTCATGTTTCTTTTTTTTTTTCTGTCTGTATCATTTCAAACACTTTTCTCTTGGCACCTTGTCATATGTCTTTTTCTTGATCTACAAATTTAAATACAGATTATTTTATATTCTCAGGATTTCTTAACTCCGTGTCTTAAAATTTTTCAGTAGTCTCCAGAACATTTTGCCATCTTCATAATATATATATATATATACAGGGGCATGCCTGTGTGCAAAACTTTAGTTGGCGCCTCCTATACCCAGTAGCACGCTAGTAGTGTCCGGCGCCTGTGTGCAAAACTTTAGTTGGTGCCCCTATTTCCCCCCCTCCAATAAAAAAAATCACTTTAAAAAACGTTTTTTTTTTAAAGTATTTCCTCCTCTTTGGTGCCTGTGTGCATCACACATGGCCGGCACGCCCCTGTGTGTGTGTATATATATATTTTTTATGTTCTTCTACCATCTTTGGTAAGAATATAGAATGCTTCTTTGTCCGCCATGGATTTTTCTATCCTTGCAGACACCTTCACCACATGCCTATTCGGTGTCTTCTTCACAGTCTGCAACTGTGACTCTTCCTGGGTTTGGTTCTTCTTATCAAACTTTCATTTTTTCTGGAATGATATATGTGAATTTACAGTATTGAAGGCTGTTGATTTTTTTAAAACTTTTGTACTTATTTTTTTTTTTTCATTATGATATTCATTTTATTCTGCTCAACACTAAATGGTTCTGGTTCCTCTTTGAAATCTCCTGTATCCCCATCTGTCCTGAACCAGCTCAGAGATATTATTATCAACAATAACATAGTGAGACTTTTCATATTTCTTGTATGTTCTCTCCATGTGAATTTGTACATATCTTTATTCAGGAACATGCTATTAGTAATGAGTAGTCTGAGTTCTGAACTGAAATCCAGCATGCTCTTTTTCTCCAAATATTCTCAAAACATTTATATTCTGTTGTTGTTATTATTATGTGATACCTTCAGTGAGTCCAACTGTATTCATTTCCTACTCTGCTGTTTAGATTTCCAACAATGACTGACTTTTTCTTTTCTCTAATGATTCCTGTACTTCTCCCTTAATAGAATCTTTAGTGGGATCATAGGCCTATGTAAGTCTCAGTGTTTATTTGCCATTTTGATGGCTTGCCTGTATCATGCTACCTTGGAATTGCCTGCCAATCAATAGTATTTTCAGTAATAGGCTATCATTCACTGTGTTCAGATTGGTGAATTACCATGCCTATTTTGAAAAGAAAAAATTCAAAGGATAGGCCAAACCAGATGTTGATGTGCACTATTGGTTTCATTGAGGCATACCAATCATTAATATGAATCTGAAAATATTCTGTCACTGATGACAAAAATTATTTTTTTGGGGGATAAACAGATGGAGCACCTGGGATGGAATTTTTTGTCTAGATTTGTGATTTAGTTTATGTTCAAGTGGAACACATCAACATTTGAGTGCATTAGAGCAGTTTTTTTTTTTTTAAATAGCAGTTGTTTGCATCTTCCTCTGGTTCCAGACAGCTGCTGACTTTTGTATACCAGATGTAATACTTCAGTCAGTTGTGCAAAAGTAGCTGAAGATACTCTGTTGAAATGGCACATGACACCCAGTTTGCAACATAATCCTAAATTAGCCAGTTTCTTGTATCTCCTGTAATATATTTTCACCACAGTATATTGTGTCATGTGTATAAACAGTTATATTGCTACATTATTGATTCAAGTATCAGTAGAGAAGTGGGAGGGAGGTTGTAGCTCAATGGTGAAAATATTTGCCACTGTTTCTAAGTGTTACACGATCAACATGCCAATAGGTATGATTATATTTTCATGAGAGTGGCATATACTGGATTCTGCTGTTTACTATAAAGTAATAGAGTGGACATATGAATGACACTCCATTCTGCGTTTGAGTCCAACTTATTTTCAATTGGGGGGGGGACAAGAATATGTTGTTGGCATGATTATCAGAGTAGGTATTTGAGCCCCATTAAGTCATTTTTTACTAGTGGTAGGTAAATGGAGCATGTGCTTCAAGCGTCGATTCACAAAAATTTAAGGAAGATTCCAGTTGTTGTTTTTGTTTAAAGTTAATAAAATGCCATAAAAACGTGATTTAAAAAAGTATTTTTTTTTTTTAATTATCGAAGAGTATCGGAACTTTCTCGTAATAATTAAAAAAAAAAATAAAATGAAAGCTATAATTTATCAGAATTCCAACTGGCCCAGCTTTACTTGAAACTTCCAGTTTACACTCCCCGTATATTTTACGAGAGTAGCGTGCACCCTACAAACTATTATTCCTCATAGTAAGTAAAGAGTTCTACGTTCGTTGATGGCATTGTAACGAGACATCTAGTGTAAACTCATAAGTTTTTTCTGTTAGCTGTCATAAGGAAATCTTCAGTGGAACTCAATGGAATGGATCGTTTTAATATATCATGTATAACACAGTATATTTAGGTTATATATGTGTTTCTACTCATGGGATGTATAGATATAATTGGTGACATGAGCCCAAGGCATCCCTAAAGGGAGAGGTGAAAGTCAGTCAACGTATAATGTGGCATATATTACTGAAGGACAGGTCACAAGGCCAAGTTTATTGGCTGGGAGAACTTGATTTAAGCCTTGTGGCAATTCTACTAGGCTTTAATTGCTTTGCGGGAATCCACAGTTTAACCAAGTTGGTAAAGGATGTCACGCGTCAAATTCCAATGTATGTAAATATTCATTATGTAGACATTAAAAATCGCTTTTGTGTTTCATTCTGTATAACTTAAACAGTAATAATAGTCGACGCTGAATATGAGTTATTAATGTCTAGCTTTAAAAAGAGTAATGTTTTATAAATATGACCTTCCAGGATACTACAAATACTCATTGTAGAATATTTTGGGTTTTCAATTGACGAAGAGAGATATCACACTGGATTTTGGTTTATCTGTAGATATCAGTCCAGTTTTTACTTCAGGTACGAAATTAAGACCTGCAAAATCCTACCCACTCAGAAAGTGGACAACTGAACAATGCTACCTCATATTCTTTGTAAACTGTGGTAGAGAGCTAGACACATTTGCAAATGGGTGTATTTTTTTTTTTTTAGTTAACGGTAGCCAGTTCGGTAAATGCATTGATTGATTGGACTACACTGCAAGGAATTCATGAAGCTCTGAATTTGAGACATGTTGGAGTTGAACTTCAGAAAACATATTAAAATGGACAAAATAGGATAATAACTTACGTGGATGTCGGAAATCATGCTGACGAATAGGAATAAGGAAGTTTTTTGTACGATCAACTGGTGGAGATTGGAAGGTTCCCCTACCTGAAACTTTTTTTTTTCCTTTAGACAGAACTCGTCCAGAAGAGCACATGCAATTAACAGGCATAATATGCTGACCTTTGTGATCTTAGTTTCTTCTGACATCATTCCAAACAATACTGTAGAATGCGAAGATGCTCTCTCTCTGAGGATATATTGAAAGTTTGTGGGTTACAACAGTTGGTTGATAGTCGAAAAATATGGGATGTTAGAGAAACATACCCTAAGAGGATTTTGTAGAATAGATGCTGAAGAATTTTTTTCAATACATAGCTAGGAGAAAGATAAAGTGGGTCGTCCCTGGAAACAGAGCGTGGTTAGCAAGGATATTAAACTAGATTTGTTGTTTGTATAGTGGTGAACGAGTGGAATGGATGGATTATCAGAAGTAGTTTTGAGCTCACAGTCAGTGAATGAGGCTTTGTATGAGTAAGGGTTAGTGTGAATGATTATATTTTAGTGTTGAAGGAATTTGTTTCAGTAACACTAACATGCTAGTATCTGGTTTGGTTACAAACAGATCTGTGACTTTACATGTCACTAAATCTTAAACGTATCAGTATGTTCTGGCATTAGAATGTTGCATTATATATGTAGAGAGGAATGACATCTGGCGTTTGTTGGGAAGATGTGGAGTTGAATACATTTTTACAAAAACTGTAAGGGTTTTCAAATTGTTCGATCTTATGCGGAAAACTACTTTTCGAAAAGGAAGAAATTCCTCATCTGAATAGACAAAAAAAAAACTAGTTACGAGAACAGTTGCATACTGTGTACATAAGCACGGCATTTGTGATTCTCTTTGAGGGAGGATAAGCAAATAAGTTCTTAAAAATACTTTTTTCTTTGCAGGAATCTAAAATAATTACCTCGACAGTCGCAGTACTTATTTTTGTATTGATAATGATACAAAAATCATATTTGATAATTAAAAAAAGGTCATATGGGAATTCATAATTCTTGATAGCATATTCTTGGGTACTATATAATGACTCAGAAAAGTACTGATTATGTAAATAACGATGGAATGACAAGTGGGAGATGAGATTATATAGTAATGTCAACACGTGTTATAAAATATGTGCAGAATTGACAGTGGTATTTGAGCCTTATTTTTGCGGAACTCCAAAGAAGTAGAAAGAGTACAAGATAATTCCGTTGTGCAAATGGTTGTTCAGAAACAGAAGTATGAAATTATGGGCCGATCAGTATATGGAGAAGTTTGTCATCGTCGTCGGAAACGCGATGCATTCATTCGCTCAGCATACAAGACTAAAACGACTTTCCAATGAACCGTTGATATCCTTTTTATAACATAATTTGCATATCTAGTCCCGCTAAGCTATACAGAAAGATTGACACGTTATCATGCTACTACTGTACGCCAGAAGCTTTATATCGGAAATGTCAAACACTTTGGCTGACTACATGTGTCATGTCAGGAAACCGAAAATAATAAGTGAATCGAGTATGTGATTATTTAGGTCCAGTATGCATCTATTCAGCCCGTGCACTGCATTGGTGTGCTATAAATTTTCAACGTTTCGTGGTATGACCTGTTCGGATCCCAAAATAATAAGTGAACGAGAATGAAGTACTTATGAAGGGATCTTCATAAATATAATTTTCATCTGAAAACGAGTTAGACGATAGAGAGGTTGTGTGTGTGAGGGGGTGGGGGAGATGGATTCTCCATTAAAAACCAAGAGTCGGTCTTAATCAGGGCTTTAAAAAAACGGAAGTCGAGTTAGATAGTCTCCTCAAAACAGAGAAACGTAATTAACACATCTGTCCGGTTTGCCAATTTTGTGAGATGGGTAAACCCTCTACTTGGGTTTGAGACCGGATAACTCGCTTTCAACCCAGGTCTTTCCAACCATGATACAAAAAAAAGAAGGGGAAAAAAAAACTAGGGTACAGAAATATTAGAAGCTGGCAAAGCAATACAACAATAAACGCTTTCCTATTACATCTGCCAGTCATCATCCTCAACAATAATAACAGCTTTCGGACCATAAAAGTAAGCACAACTGTTTGTAATGAATCGCAAAGACAGTTTTCGAGGGCGATTGTCCGTATTTTTTTTTATTAATTGTGAAATCCATTTATTGGAGAAGATTTAAATGAAGTATTAACAAAGTTATTTCATACATATAAACAAGTAAAATTTGATGTGTTTTTGTCTGCAATAGACCAAACAGTTCGGTTCAGCCTTTCATAACCTTCTCTTACCCAGGAGTGGATTAAACTGTTTTTGATGCTAACAAGCACTTTCCCCCCCATGTTTTTCTTATTTACAAACATATTAAAAATGCATCCTGTAATTTGGGTATTATAGCTGCAGTTATTTGGTTTATTAAAATCTTAGCAAATTTTACGAAGACATTTAGTCATTGCAAGTTTATATGCTGTTTAAAATAGTATATGCTGACATTCCTAAGCAATTTGTTGTTGCTATTGAACTTAGCAGCAGTGGTTATTAGTAAAAACTATTTTTTTGTCTTTTTTCTTGTAATGTTTATGCTAGGAAAGCCTACAGGTGTATGTTAGCCCAAGAAAAAAAAAAAAATCGATCATATTTAGAGGTTGAGGGATCATTATTATGAGGAATAATACAAAACTATGTTTTGGTAACATTGAAGTCAACAAGTTGTTCTTGCACTCACTGGCGATGTCAAGAAGATCAGTATCCAAAGCATTGGCCGCGAACGATTCCGAAGCATGGGACCCTAGCACCACATTGTCGTACGAAGAAAAGAGATGAAGCATTTATGGACGAAAGTACAGAGCCTTGGTCACTGTTGCATTTCTGAGGAAATCAAATTTCATAGGGTAGACACAGACTTTAGATCTCAGATTGGTCAGTAAGCCTCTATGACAAATCCATTCGAATGGCTTGTATGCAAGAGTGGTTAATGTTACCTTGTAAACCTTCTATGAATTGAAAGTGGTCGAATCCATATTAGTGATCACTAATTGGCGGACAGAACTACCTTCTGTTTCAGATGGTTGCTGACAGTTTGGTTATATATATATATATATACAGTATATATATATCTTTTAAGAAGTTAACTTAAAAAATTACACTGAGTGTATTATGCTTCGTACATTAATGCTATTGCTTAATCGAGTCTTGTCAGTATATATGTTTTTTAAAAGTTCATGGCAAAATAGTGGATATTTTGCCATGAACTTAATGCCAGGAACAACGTGTCATTTTCTTTTTCAGTTATAAATAACCGAGTTCGATTCTCTTCTTGAACGCGAGGAAACTTTATAAGGCCTTTCAACTGAAGCTGAGTTTTTCGTCATGGACACCACAATTATCCCAAAGCAGACAAACTACAATTACCAGACACAATCTAACTGGCCTTATAATTAGCGTTGAATTAGCACTTTTAAGGTTGTTGCTGTCCTCTTTCTTTTCAGGTATTCATTGCAAGACTGTAGATAATGCCATGCCGAGAAAGGAAAATGTAGTAGATGACATTGTTATTATTATTATATAAATCTCATGTAGTCAAAAATTCATTGATGGAGAAATTTTTACGACCGTAATTATGGCAAATCTTCAGGGAGTCTACGAACTTGTTATGGAGAATAAACTCAGCCAGCAGAATATGCTGACCATTATTTCCACTCACGTTCTTAGCATTCAGAACACATTCCACCTATCTGCCACTCTTAACGTAATTAACAAAACAACAATAAAAAAAAAATCACGCTCCCTTATTCTCCACTCTTTTGCACTTCCTTTCCCTATTCCCTTGTTCTGACATTTGAAAAATCTTTCAGGTATCCATTCCATTATACCTCATCAACTTAAAACTGAAATCATCCCTTTATCTTTTATCCACTATCTCTGACTGAATGTCTATCCTCGTAGCTAAAATTTCACACTCGTCATTTTTTGCCACCTGCCTTTATACTCTCTCTCCAATGTTTCTTCATCCTGCGCTCCAAATCCAATGATGGTGATCAGATCTGCATAGCAGTCCAGAAGTCTGATCAGGGACCTTATACAGTACAGCAATTACTACAATATCTCCACTAACTAATGGATGGCATTCTTGTATGGCCAATCTGCTGAGTTTTATTTACCGCTTTTATAATGCTCCTATAATTTCACATTCAAAGTTAAACGGATATTTTCATTCATTAACCCATATTTCCCACTCCTTGTGGTTCATGACAGTTCCAACAGCATTATAACTGGACACTATTATTATTATTATTGGCAATAGTGTTAGTGTACTAAATGTTGTGTAGACGATATACGCACTACACAGTATTGATTTTTATCTATTAATTATGTGCGTTCTCCGGATGGATGGTTTGCTTTTTTACGAAAAGGCAAACTCGAGTTTCAGGAATATATAATAATAAAGGAATTAAATATATATATATATATATATATATATATATATACTAACTAACTCAGTTTCAGTTGAAAAAGCCTATATGAAGATTCCTTGCGTCGTGACAGGAATCGAACGCATATCTTTCTCACCCGATAGGTACATGTCTCCTCGTCCTTCTGAGCTACGGGTGAGGGGGAATAATAATGGCCCTAATGCCATTAATGAACCCTTTGGAATTCCCACTTGTAACTTTTCTTACTGACATTTTTCCCCATACGCAGCTTTTTGAAGCCCCGTATGGAGAGAAAATATCTAATATCTAAACCCATATTTTGCAACTCAGATATAAACGTCATATTAGTAATCCTTCAAATATTTTTGCAAAATCCAGAAAAATTATATTATATCCTTTTCCCTCATCCACCATTCTTGTTTGTTATAAATAAGACGGCCAAATTAATGAAAGAATAGCGTCCTTTAGTAAACCCATGCTAATCTGATGCATTGCATTTTTAAAACCTATGTGGGAATGTCTTACGGTTCAGATGACTTGCTAAATTCTTATTTGAATGTACAAATGTTCCAAGTGTAATTTTTCACATTTTCTTACTCTCTGATTTTTTTATTTTATTCAATATGCTTGAAATCTATACCGTGACGTACATGTCAAGCAATTGGATTACTGTGCTCAGGTCTGGTCACCTGGATTCCTTGGAGATGAGGAGGCTGTGGAGAAGGTTTAGAGAAGAGTGACCAAGTTGGTGAGTGATGTAAAAAATGCTCCCTACATTGATAGATTGAGAGCTTGTGGATTGCAGAGGTTGTTGGATGGAGAAAAGGGGATATGATAGAAACATTTAAATTACTGAAAGGTTTTTATAGGATTGATGCAGGGGAAATGTTTCAGCTGTGTGATAGTGATGGAAGAACAAGAGGTCATCCCTGGAAATTAAAGAAGAGTGTGGTTAACAAGATGTCAGAACAAGGTTTTTTGCCTGGAGGGTGGTGAATGAGTGGAATTCATTGCCTGACTTGGTTGTGAGCTCTTCGTCTGTAAATTAATTCAAGAAGAGATATGACAGATATTGTTTTGCTAGTTTGGGTCTCCCGCGATGAGTCTACTAACTCCATGGAGATACCCGTAATAATAATAATAATAATAATAATAATAATATTCTCCCCACACACACTCAGTTTTTTCCCTGCGTACAGCTTGCTATTACATTGTATTATTGTGCAAAAATCAAATATGCATCCTATGGACTAAGTTGTATCGTGAATTTTTATGCAGAGTTGCTCAAGTTATGCCTAAATGATGTAAACCACCTTTCACTTTTGCTGATAGACTTCATGACAAGTCTTGCCATCGAGATTTCCAAATGCCTTTTGAGCATGTGCTATATTACACTTTACATTCCTGGAACTTCAATTTTAGCGCTTTTATAAGATTTATAATGCGCATGCTCCCACTCTCAGAGTCCCAGGAATGCGAAATTACTTTTGCAAATCGCGAACAGTAGTAGTTGCCTACAGGCTATGTGACTAATCACTTGCTAGACAATTTCTAGAATAATTTGCGATGATCAACAGGTTTTTGTTATGTTGTTGTTCCTACAGAAATCCTTTAATATATTTCTTTTTTTGTTGAATATATAAAAATTATATCTAAGAGAAAAATAAAAATCCGATTTTTATCCTCTTATATCTGAATACGCAACAAAAATACAGCATGCTACTAGGATAAGTCGTTTCTTCGTTATCTTGCTTCCAAGCTCACGAAGTACTGGTGTCAGCTGCGCATGCTTACTGCATTAGTCCAATGTGCTGCCATGTACTGTTTACGTTTGAGAGTTGACGTGTCTAGCTGTTTGTAGTAATTTCGTAACCCATCCGTGATGGAGTTTAATTTTTAGTGCTTTGGGCTCTAAAACTTGCTAGAACTTACTGTTTTTTGAATGTTGAAAGAATTGCTTCGACGCTATTATCCATGAACAAGAGGATCCATCTTGTTTGGCTGTTTAAAAACTTTAAACGTTTTGTAGTTTTGAAATAGCCAGCCATGTTTAGAATCAGCTTATAGTTATAAATTGGTAGTTCAGCTTCATGTGGGCGAGTTTAAAAAAAAAAAAAACATTTGTCGAGTGGCGATTGTTCCCCCCCTTTCCCGCCCAACATGAGATGGGAATATGATACCAACAATGACAGTATATGTCTATTAATAATAATAATAATAATAAAGCTATAAATCTTGGATAATTTAATTATTTCAGATTTAATCGCCATGTGCATATGAGAATAGATAGATTTTATGTTTCAAGATCTTCGTGTTTTCAAGTTATGTTCTTGTATTTCAACAGCATTTTTTTGTATATAATTACTAATATTATATCAAAAATACTACGTAGAATACTTTCAACTAGGTTAGCACTAGAAATTTAACTAAGTCTTGAAATAAACTGATAGATTTTTACATTTATTAATTATGAATATACAGTTACCAATTACGTGCTATATAAATAGATTTGATGTAATCATTTTTGGCATTATCCAAATAGAAAATTTTGGAAGAGATTTTTTTAGTCAGTAATCTTTAAAAAAAATGGCCTGGTGCCTGTTGGTATAAAATATATCGTACGGAAGTTTTTCAGAGAATAATATGATTTCGAAGAATACTGTTGGATTGTTAATAGTGCACGCTCTCACGACTTATTACGAGCTCGTACTGTCACTTAAAAACATTTGAGCTTCAGCATGTTTCAGAGTTCAATCACTGCTCTGAAGCAAACAAGTACGTCAGCCCACGTGCATGACGCTGCACGCGGCCCCCTTACTGCGGCGTTTGTCCGTTGTAGTTGCTACAGTTAGGAAAGTGCACGTCGAGCAAGAGTCGTGAATAAAGTGGTTGCCAGGAGCAACGACGACGCGATGGACGCCGAGGCGTGTTATCGATCGGTTTCAGTCAAGTTCTAAGAGCTTCTCTGGTTATGTGATGAAGACGGCATACATTCAGCGGGCCACCAGTTATTGATCTAGGGTTCTGGAAAGTTCCCCGTGTAGCAGACACTTATTTGTGGCGACGTTCACAGTAAGCGTGGGCTTTGAAATTCTCCAATAGTTGTCGAGAAACTACACACAAATGAATCTCAGAGGCGCAAGTTTTTTCGTCTGCTCACAATTAAAACTTATACTAGTGATGTCATTTTGCATTTTAATATCAATTGTGGTGGAGAACTATTAACATTCCGTAAGCCAGCTCACTTCCAATAGTAATCACACCGCATGTACACATCAGTAGTATTTCGCAGACGGAGTCGAAGATATTTTATGAGATTTTTTGTTGCTGTTTTTTTTTTAGACAGTTACAATAGCATTTTTAAAAGGAAGGCTGAAGAGGAATGGACAGCTAAACATTAATCGTATTATGTGCTATACTACATATAAAGATTAATGACAGTCTTTCATAAGAAAATTGAAGGAGAAAAAAAAAATTGCACTCCATGTAAAATATCAAAGCAGAAATACTATATTCATCTGAATAATTTTTATAAAACGTTGATGCCTTTCTTCACAAACCAAATAGCAGTTAACTCAAATCATATATTGCTCAAGCATTGCAGATGCTTATGAAGCGAATAAGTTTTGAACTTACTGTTACTTTTCATAAAGTGTGACCAAGTTTCTGTTGGCCTCAAAAAACAAATGAAAATATAAAAGATTTTTATGCTGTCTACGAGCTGTAAGACAGGAATGACTCCACATTGCATCTGTGTGTGTGTGTGTAATATATATAAACTTTTTGTGCATTGACTAGACAGAGTACTTGTTTTGTATTTTAACCAAAATACCACAGCTACTGAGTGCAAAATTTTCCTTAGAATAAGCGATCGAAGACTAGTTTCAATTCGTTAACACTTCGCCAAGCTCGTTGTATTTATAGTACAAACGATCGTTACGTAGTTCTCCTGCATTCCGATCAACGTGTGGCGCCCTCTATCGGATTGTAAAATTTTGCAGCTTTGTTTCGGCAAGTTAAAAAAAATAGAAATTGGTACAGTAAAAAAAGAACCTTAGGATGCATAGCCATTATTTGTTTAATATTAAAAATATTTTATATTATATAACATTTTCGTAAATCAATTGGCATAACTTTTTATCTGGGTATTATATTTTCTACCAAGCTTTTTTTAAAGCTATAAACTGTCTGAACATAACTTGAATATCGAAAGCAGGAAATATTTTATTACATTCTATTACTATTGTTTTCGAGAAGAAAAAAAAATCGCGATATTTATTTATATACGCAATCCTAAAATTATTGTTAAATATCTGGCATTGTTTGATCATTCTAATTTTATTCCTTATTAATTTTTTAGCCCAAAACAGCATAGCTGATACAAAGCTCCAAGTGATATTCATTGCAATGATATTCCGCTTCATTTAGTCAAATGAAATATATATATATATATACTGTATATATATAATTGTAATAAGCACAGCACAGTTTATTTTTTGAAAATTAAATTATGTCCGTTTGATTGATGCCGGACTCAGACGATCATAAATTATTCGCTTGCAAAATTTACAATAACAATATAGCGTAACTGCAGAATTATTGCAAACGACTTTATAGGAGAACATCAAAACTTTCAAAGTTTTGCTTTCATGTATGAATTCAGCCAATTACGACTGCTCTTAAATTTCTTGCGATTAACGCTAGACAACTTTATTAAACGTTCACCTGATTTTGGATTTATCTTTCGGTTACACTTCCAAACACGCCGAAATAATCTTCTACTACACAGTATTTGTGCCGTGAAAACCTTATTTATTAGTTTTCATTCTGTGTAATCGCGTATAAAAATGAGGTCATATAAGGATTAAAGTCGCTTTAAAACAACTGTTTATTTCTGTTTATGTTGTGAAGAGTGAAATAATCTGCTCAAATTACCACATTAGTTCATTATACGAAGATTGCCACTAAAATAAACCTAGTACTTTATAGAAAACCTTTATTGCACTTTAAGAAATAAAACTTTTACTTCAGTATCTGTTATTTTATGATACCTATTCATTTTATGTGCAGACATACGAAAGGATTACAAATACTGCATTTATTTTGTGAAAATCAAATTATATCCGTTTGATGTTGAACTCGAACGTCGCTTGCAAAATTTATAATAACAGTATAGCGTAACCGCAGAATTACTGCAAACGATGGCTTAGTGTACCCGCTGTCCAACCAACAGGTCGCAGGTTCGAATCCCACCGTGAACATGGATGTTTATGATTGTCTTTACGTGGAAGATGAATTTCATCGTCCTGTGTGAGACCACCTCCCCGCTTATTGGAGGCCTGAAGTGGCTTGAAAAAGTTCAATGTTTGGTCTCTAGAGTAGAGTTACCGGATAATGTAAAAATAAATAAAAATTTACAATACAGTATATGTATTTCCATTTTTTTTTTCACTGTTATATATATATATATATATATATATATATATATATATATATATATATATATATATATATATATACAGGGTGTTCGGGATAAATTTGAGAGTTTCGTAAAGAAAAAGAAAATCTTCTTTGTATCTATTAAATTTAATGAATTGACAAAAAAACATTACAGGCAGAGTTAATTACAATACTATCAACAAGATTTACTCAAAATAACCACCATTAGCATCGATCACAGCTTCAATTCTGCTTCGGAACCTCGAACAAGCTGATGCTACAGTCTCCCTGGGAAGGACCGCAAAAACTGTTTTAATTTTATCCATTAACTGGGCTTTTGTATTACTGGAAGTGCGATTGGTGTCTTTTTCAACTGCGCCCCATACAAAATAATCCATGGGGTTAAGGTCTGGGGAGTTTGGAGGCCAAACATTTGGACTGGTGAAGTCGTAGAAATTTTCAGACAACCATTTTTGACTTTTCCCAGAGGTGTGGCAAGGGGCCGAATCCTGCTGCCATACATACGGCCTACCATTGGCTACCCTTGTTATCCAGGGCTTGACTACAGTTAGCAACTCCACGAACAAAGCCCGAATTCCAATGCCAGGGTTCTTCAACACCTGTTCCTGCAGATTTGCGAGGAATTCTGCTGTACGAACGCAATCAGATCGTCTGCTAGGGATCTTTCTTCTTGCTACATCCTCGTAGTCACCATTGCAAGTCTCTAGTTCATGCCTGATTGTTTTTACTGTATTCAGGGAGCATTGGGCAGCAGTCGTAATATCCTTATTTTGATGGCGGGCACGAATCATCATGATACAAGTTATTCTCTTCCATGATTCAGGTGGGTTCCAGCTATCCATCCTTTCTGACATCTTGTATATGAATGAAGAAGGGTCCAAACTTTTAAATGAAGAGAAGTGTGTGTTAATACATGTAACTTACGGAAAAATATAATTAATTATAAATATGTCAAATTTATCCCGAACACCCTGTATATTGACAAAAATGAAAGAAAAAAAAACCCTGCCCACGTACGGTGCAAACGTACTATAGGTTTAGTAATAACGTTTGGGTGGTAACCACATTAAAAAAAAAAAAAAAAAATTAATTAATTTTAGAATTGTATAGTGGTAGTAACCTAGTTGATTTCTTAGAAAATCACAATACATAGCATTAAGCTGTTTCGTAATTAAGAGGCTGGCGATTCACGGTTTCATATGACATTTTTATTAAACACTAAATGTACAAAACCACACACCATTTTAAATAACATTATTAATATTTTAAAAAATTAGTGCAGTAATTATAGAAACAATTATTATTATTATTATTACCTAAAGCAGAATTTGAAAACAATTTCGTAGAATAATAGTATTACTTTCAAGCCTCCACAGAGTCCGAAGACTCGTCGCGGATTCCAAAGCATAATAAAATGCAAAAGATCACACCTACCCACTTCATCGAAGTAAATCCCATGGTTATCTGAGAGAAGTAAAAGTTTGTTCATACTCAAACAAACTGAAAAATATTAATAATTTAAGTTTGTTTTATTTTTTC